>NW_006768775.1:770179-771178 GCF_000204055.1 Melampsora larici-populina 98AG31
GCTTCCAACCATCAGACCACCATAGCCGTCGATCAATATCTCCCTCAGGTGATCAGAATGCTCCGGGCCATCAGTCTAACCCAACCCAATCAGCACTCCTTCCGGTTTTCGACACTCTTGCTGATCAAGCTAATTTGAACACTGAAAACCGAGAGCGTGCTCGAATTTGTAGCAATCGAATGGAAAATGATCCTCGATTGATTGGGCTACTTGTCTACACAGCTCAGTGTCATCAAGAAGTTATCCAAAGACTCGGTGAACCAACAGGATCCGAAGCCTCTTCTAATTCACCAAGCACCACTACTTCAACCACCACTACTTCAACCACTTCTGTTCCTGTGTGGAAGGCTAGGGAAGAACTGAAGGTCAACTTTGTTCTTGTTTCATCTCCTCCAATCATCAAACTAACCCAGATATTGTAGAATTTCTGTATGAAGGTACTCCAGGAGTCTATCACTGACCCTACCCTTCAAGCGTATACTGTTACCAATGGGGTTATCTCCGTATTAGGGGAGAAGAAAACACTCACTCACTCACTTGAGATGATTGTTCAAGTAAGTGTTTCTTGCCTTTGATTCACTGCCCTAAACACATCTAATCTTCAAATCAACGCATCCATCAGATTCGACTCCAACAACAGGATTCTGCTTGGAAGACTCGAAACTTCCCACCGTCATCTACAGGTCGATTTTCCAAGGACCTCATTAAAACCATCAAGTCAAAATCCAAAATGGTTCGAGAGAGTCTACATAACAAAGTACGTGACTTTTGCTTCAACCAAATGCTAGCGCTAATGTATCCTTTTCTCTAGCTCCTTCACAATGCTCGCCCCAATCACGGCTTCGTGGAAAACTCCGCTTCCAACTTTACCAGACATCTATATATCAGTAAGTCCTACTCCCTTGTTTCAATTTGTCTTACATTACAGACAAGTTGCTGACACGTAGTGTGTGTACTATACTTTGCATAGATGGCCGACTTTCCTGGTCTCGACAAGAG
>NW_006768775.1:771278-771513 GCF_000204055.1 Melampsora larici-populina 98AG31
CTACGCATATTTGGTACACATCATTTCATCCAATTTTTATCCACATTATTTGTTGTTCACTTCTCAAAATCTTCATCTTTTTTAGAGAATGCAAGCTGTCTTTCTTGAGATTTCTACCCAAGGAAACGGCTCTTCAATCTGGAAAACCGTCGATCAACAGCTAGGTACTTTGCGATTGAAAGGGGCCAGATTCACTGAAGGCGTGAGTTACCCATCTCTCATTGTTTTAATCATC
>NW_006768775.1:772106-772945 GCF_000204055.1 Melampsora larici-populina 98AG31
GCCTTTAGCTAGACATGAAAGTCAAATACCATAGAGGACTTGGCACATATATTGCAAAAGATCTACATACAGATGAATGGTCACCAGGACACATGAGCTTCATGGGAGGATCGTGAAAAGAAGAAAAACTCCATAAAACCAAAACAATGAGTTTTGCATGGGAGTGAATTTTTGAAAAAATAAATCAACAATTGTTGAAACGGCTGGACAATCACCTATTCAACTGTCCAGATTGCTTATGCACGTTTGGTTTACCGTAGTCTGTGCACCAAGTAGGGCGTCTCAAGTAGAGGCTTTTTGGCGATTTTCGAACAGGGTCCAAGTGCGAAACAAACAGTCATCCGAAAGCAATTCTGAGCCTCGACCTTCTCGATACCAGAGCGAAGGGATCTGTGAGTTCTGTTCGTTTTCAGCACAGGTCCCTTTCTCACACCTCGACATGAGAGTTTTTGACGCTGAAATGGGTCCGAGTGGGACATAAGTATGGGATTAGACAGTGACAGAAGGATATGGAAAACAAGGGGAATGAACCGCGTTAGTGTATAAATTATGTTAAGTCTCAAGATCATGGGCTTAGAATGATTCTTTTCGGGCGATTTCTCTTGGACCTCTGCCCAAGCAGAGCGCGAGCCGCTGTTCGTTACCTAAGCTCAGAGGCCAAAACCCTTTGTTTGATTCGATCACTTGGAGCTAGTAAATGAAAAATACGAAGTCTTTTAGAAGGCGCTCAAATCTAAATTCAATTCTATCCTCGATTCTCGACTCGGATTTCAGCAAGGTTCCAAAAATGCCCAGAAATCCAAGCTCATGCAAGCCTTCGAAATCCAAATTACAGTGGG
>NW_006768775.1:773045-1014074 GCF_000204055.1 Melampsora larici-populina 98AG31
TTTTTTTGGCGGGAGAGTAAGGTTGAGGGGAGGTGCTAGGCTGCAAAACTTTTGGTTTTTTTTGAAAAAAAAGCAAATTTGGTTGTTATTTGCCACTTGAGCAGCCATATTCATTAAATTATAGGCCTAGTGCGCCGCTAAGTAGCTAGATAGGTACCTAATTGAGGCCTAGGTCCGAAAATCCAAACCTCTAAAAGAGTAAAATCATATTTTTGGTCTCCAAAACCATATTCCTAGATTCATCAAAGCAATGCCTTTTCAATGGTCTGGGTGCCAGTCTCAAACATTCAAATTGAGTGCCCCGACATTGACCCGAAAGGTGAAATTTGATTTTGCAGGGCAGGTCGGAACACGTACTCGGGTTTACCCACTGTAGATCCAATTGCGTATAAATTTTCCCTGTGGATCATGCTCTGATGAACTCGATGTGGGTAGTCTCATCAGAGTCCCACGCAGTCTGCTGTCGCTCCGACAGCCCGAAGCCTGCACCGCCGTGACACTGCCTCCCTAGCTGGCTGTCAAACTGACGTCTATAAAAGAAAAGAGACTCTCCAGGAATATTGCTGCTTTTGAACACCATCCATCCCTATCCATCCACTTCCTATTCATCATCATCATCATCATCTTATCATCCATTACCCACATCGATCAGTCAATATGTTGAAACTTCAGACATACCTTATTCTGGCTGTTGCCGCTATGTCTTGCACTGCTCAAGACTTAACTGCAACGCTAAAGTGTGGTTCACCCCCCCAGCCGATTGATGATAATGCTTGCAAAACGTCGGTTTCTCCTTTGACATCATCACACCCTATCCCAAGCAAATTCTCTCCCGTTAGCTTTAGCCACTAGACATTCATCACTGACGTTCTTCAACCCACCATCAGGGCTTTAAAACAGCTTGCACCGTATGTAAAAAATAACATCCTCGTTCGCGATGAATCGGCATTTCAAGTGTCTTGCGCAGGCTGTAAGGTAAGTATTTTTGAGGAAAATTCAATTAGATGATGTTCCACAACTGAAACGGCCTGACTTTTTCCTATCGCGTGTCTACCGTCAGCTTACTATTGGAACATCAAATGGTGGAAATCTGAATGTGTAAGTTATATTCCTCTCTGAAATCCCTAAACATCCAGTAAAAATTTAGCACGAGGTGATCCTGAAAAAGTCATGTATCAAACTTACATGCTTGTTGAAATACCTTTTCTCATCGTACAGTCTCTATGAAAAAGTTCAATTAGGGCTGAACAATCTCTTGGCGGCATGCCCACAAAAAGTAAGCTCAAAACTCTCGATAGTAATTCCACTTGATGATTTTTAATCAACATTTCCCCTTTGGCTATCAGGGTGCCTCTCTTGGCATGTCAGGTGGCTCGACCAACACCGACCCGAACACCGATACAGGTGCTACGTTGACTATCAGCTATCCTACTACAAATACAGATGGCTGTTCAATCATATAGGCGATTTAGTTGATTGGCACCCAAGAATTGAAGATTATACGGTTCTCTCTAGGTTATCTATTCCTTTCTTACAGTGCCCGACTGGACAATGACTGCTGTGTCGGGTGCCATTCATTGTTGTTTCTATGAGATTTCGTTGTTGCTGTACTGCTCTATTGACGATGTTTGTGGTTATTTCAATAAATCATTGGTAAAATCATAGCCTCACTACTTATCTCTATCCACTCTGACATTGTGTTCTTTTTACTTGAGAAAAACCAAAATTGCATTCCGTATCAACTTCAACCTTTCTGCAGATCACAGTCACTTCGAGTTGAGCTGAAGACTAAAGACAAAATATCCCTGTTGAAATACCCAAGCAGAAGACATAGGAAGGTATATAAGCCGTTGACCTCTGTTGACCAACTTCGATTCGTTCAACTTTAACTTCACTCTCATCACATCCAAAAAACGATGTCATCATCATCCCAATTTAACACCATCAACTTCTGCAGTGGCTCTTTCTACACAATCTAAACTTGGTTCATTGTCCGCTTGACATGATGAACCGAAATCCAAAAACGTTCAAACGAACAATTCGGAATTTCGCACGAGACTATTCTTACCTGATTTCCATCATCTCTATGGCCTCATTTCTATTGCGATTCAATGACATATCAGTCTATGCAATTGCTTACCTTCTTATTCATAGAATGGTGAACAACTTGGGAACCAATCATCTGATACGGTCTGTCGAGAAGTCAAGTCGCAGAACTCCTCTAGCACTGTGGGTGTTACAAATCAGAGTATTTGATGGTAGATCATGTGTGATTAATGTTATAAACCTTTGAATGGACATGCGCAGATTTGAGACATGGCTCGTGTAGCTCATGTATCATTTTGAAGTCTGTAAGGGGTTTGAATGCAAAAACCCAACTTTATTCTTTGTCAGAGGTTTACGAAGAGGTTCAATTGATCGCAGTCCGAAGCTGGATTAGTTCTTGTACAAGCTTGACTTGCACTCACATGGATTTGCCACCTCTCAAACTTCAAAAATTATCTACGAAAAAAACATCCAGCAACATGCGAAAACACATATCATTGATAACACTTGGGTTGACTCTCCGCCAGTCTTTCCTTGTAAGATGCGGACCAGAAGAATTGACCCATATAGATCAACGTTTCTCAACACCCGAAATGGTGAACAGCTTCAGTTTTGTACCAGAACATCCTTCACATGATGTAATCGGGACCGTCAATGAATCAAACTTACAAATTCCATCATCAGTCAAGATCACACCTTATGCAGCCTTCTTTCGTGAAAGTAAAGAGGTTATGGATAGGAGTACAAAGGAAGGAGTCAAAACATTGGCTAATCAAGTGATCTTGATGATCTCAAATTTAAGCCCAACCTCTGAATCTTGGGAAAGTTGGCTTCAACGTAATCAAGGCACAGTTGAGGAATTTATCAAAACGGCTTATACGGCTTTGTATTCTGATGAAGTTTGTGATGAAGAGGAAAGGACTTGGATTGTGGGAATCCTATCTGCGATTTCAAAGTATATGCCACCTGATCAGGATAAAATGACAGGAGAAGAAAAGATTGAAAGATTTCCTTGGGGTAATCAAGTGGCTCTAGAGATCAAAGCTACTAAAGGTTAGTTCTCGGGGAGAATCATTCCCTGTCAGTTGACTGATCTTTGAATTTATTGATTGTGTGTTCAGAATTTGAACCATTTATGACCAAACGATTTGAGTCACTCTGGTTAAGAAACGAACATATCTCAGCAAACGAGATTAGCAAAGGTAGGTGAAGCCTCTTTCGACTCGCTTGTTCATAGGCCCAGGCTATGGTCTTGAATTGACAATGACGTTTATATATATAGACTTGGATGAGCTCCTTCAAAGGGCCAACATGTTTGGTATTTATGACTTGATGAAGGAGGAAGAGATTCCCTGCAAAGTGAGCGCAATATATGAGTTAATCTCCAAACACCTCATGAAAAGCAAACTACCCGAGGAGGAGAATGAAATATCAGGCATTTTGAATGATATCAAAGATTTCTTCAAGAACACTGACCTTTTTGGCTGGGAAGGACAATATTGTGAACAGATTCTTCAACATATACTAAAACATTCACCTCAAACTCGCAAAATCTTTAGTGACCTTCTTCAAGATTATACGTTCTTCAGACAAGTTCATTTTCCTTTTGCAAAGAAAGACATGATTGAATATCTGAAACAAGAAACCGAGATGAAAGACTTGAACAACTATATAAAGGTCATCAAGGGTTGGAAGGAGGAAGTGACCTGCCAATTGCTCCCTTCAGAAGGGAGATTCCTTTTAGAGAGGTTTACCAAAAAGCTAAACTCTCAAGAACTAGATCGTCCTGACCATCATAAGTTTATAGCTGCATTCTATCTCATCTTTCCTTCTGAGGCGAAGTATCTTAGAGGCTGGATTGAGAAGGGATGGGTCTTCCACAAAATTGAGCTTGAAAACTTGAAGGGTATTTGGTCAAAAGTTTTCCCAGATGGTTTTATACCAGATGCTAACTTTGGTGAATATCAATGGATGTTTCTGGTCAAAAGTTAGTCACTTCAGCCTCATCACAATTCTGTAATGTGTACTAATTTGAATGTTGTTACAAAACAATCAGATCCCTCTTGTCTTGAAAGGGTGATGCTGTACCAGGCTGGAACCAAGATGAAGACTTCAACACAACCAGGGGTTTCAGAGCTTGGTGATATCCTTGAAAATGGGAAATTGACAAGTCTTTCAGCTTCTGACCACTACAAAAAAGTCATGAAGATTTTACAAGAGGTTGATGATATTACTTCAGCTAATGAGGTGTATAGATTGTGTCTTGAGTTCATCCGCCATATAGTAAGTCTTAAGAAGGAATACGCAACTGCTTTTTTACAAGAGATGGAATCTTCCAAAGAATTTAGAATAACTATCCAGAAAGCCATAAAAACCTTCAAAAAACCAAGAAAAGATTCAGATCCTACGGAAAGAAGTGTAGCAGTGACAACTTCAAACTTTTATACATTCCTTCAAAAAGTTGAAAATGTGAGTTCAAACATGTTCTTGACTACAAGAATCATCTACTGATAAATTCTTGTCAAAATGCATGACAGATTTTCACAATTCATCCACAACAAAAGATAAAACATGTAATGATGGAAAAGGTGGCAGCACAATTACAATATCAACCAAATGATTTCAACCTAATCATTGGGGGACAGCCTTTCAAATTCAAATTCAATGCAACTTGCTGATTCAATTCTACAAATCAGAAAGCTAAGAACTTCTTTTTTTGAGTCTGAAGCAATACAAGAGAGAAATTTACTGTTTCCTTCCAAAGTCTATACCCATTCTTTTCTTCAAAACCTACTTCTCCTCAGGAAACCTTACAGTATCCACATAGCTTGTTCATTATAGAGATGTGAAAATCACAGTTGTATGTCATTGCAGAATCAAAAGAAAAACCAAAGATGGAAACTTTGATGCTGTGGTGCACAATGCTTCTTTGGAGCTAGCTAGCTGGCGGGTCCTGAAATCCAAGCAAGCTGTGTGTTACAACCAGTAACCAGCTTTGGGGGTTGTGGCTTGGGGCCAGAGGGTGAGATGATGCTAAGCTATGTGGTATAACTATTGTAGCATGAAGAGGAAAGCAAGGTGGGCATGTGGTCTGGTACAAGGGTGGCTTGGCAGTCTGACTCCTACATGTTGAGGGTTGTGACAGCTCTGTGATCTGTAAATAGGATCATAACATTGTGAATGAGGACTTCACCTCCACAGGGGTTAATGAACTGCATTAAGTGTGGGGATATAAGACCATTGTTTGAATATCATCTTTAAAGATCTTGTGGGTGTCTGATCAACCTGAAAAAAAGTTGTATGTGCAGCTTAGGTGAAGTTAGTTCCTGTTTGGTGATGTGAAAGACACAGGGTGTTTGGTGTGGCTAGACCTGAAAATTGGTGTGCTACATCTCAACAGCTGTGATATAATTTTGAACAATGAAAAAGAAAGGTAAAAGTGGTTGTAATAATCATAGTACAACTTGGCTAAGTCTAGCACCTTCTGCAATTGATAGACCTCTTCAAGACCAAAGAAAAGCACTGATTTTTGGTCTTGGTGAAAGATATTTTTCAAATTTCCAGAAAAAAAATCTGGATACAAGACAGAACTTCATTTAACCTATACACCGTGCCTGTATCCTTGTAGCACATTGATATGCACACACCAAAGACTTTTGACACATACTTGAAAGAGCCTTTGAAGAGGTCTCCACAATAGGCACATCTTCCTTTTGTCAACTGGGATGTTGACACACAGCTGACCCCAACTGATGACAAAGGATCCCACAAATCCTTTGTTCAAAAGATCATTCACAAAGGGTACTCAACACCAATCTCACTCTAAAGCCTAGCAAAAGGTTCTCTGATTTTTTTGAAAACTCTCCGTGTGTGCATTTCAACCTGCTACAAGGATACCAACATGGTGATAATAGCCACATTTATTGTCTAAGCTCCAGGATCTTAAATAAAATTTCATACACAAAAACCAAACATAAAAACTGAATGACACTGAGAGCTGTATCAAAGAGCCATTCAACTCAACCTTGAGATAACTTAATCACATGACAGTTTGTAAGGGTACGTTTGGTTGCAATTACAAATTGTAAACTCCGTTTGACCCCAGGTACATTGTCCCGGGGCAAATGAGTTTATTGCTTAAATCAAGTTTCTTTCAGATAAACTCCGTTTTGGGTACATTTCGGGAAATGACGTTTGGTTACACAGGAAACAAGAGACAATTTTCCCACAGGAAGACCAATTACACATAATGTAGTTTCTGAGCCATAATGTACAAATAACACAGATATAACACCAAAATAATACATTTCGGCTCATTAACTGAGTCAGATACAATTGGTTTTCCCACGGGAAAATTCTCCCTTGTTTCCTGTGTTAAAGATCCCAACCAGACGTATGTACCTTGTAAAACTTCTTGAAAGGTTTCCCACCTCCTCTCACCCCACCCCACTTCACATTCTACAATCTCGCATCCACCCATATGTACATCCTTTGGCAATATCTGATCCAAGCAATGATCATGTGACATGACCTTTGTCCCCATTGACAAACTTTTGCTCGAACACACTTGTTTCCATTTCTCTCACAGTTATCCTTATAATGCATTGCCAATCAACAGGAATTCATAAATCACACAGAAAGCCAATTTAACTTTCTCAATGGAGGACTTAAAGAGAAAAACTCAGAGAAAACCTATTTGGAACAAACGAAGAAGGGATATGTAGATCTAAAAAAATTGTGAATGAGATAAGCAATTAGATCCAAACAAACAAAAAGACACCATGAGACAGACTTGTCAAAAGTGTCCAGCAGTGTGGATTGTTTGTGACTAAAAGAAGCAAAGAAATCAATTGTGCTGATTTGTAGGTGAGAAGAAGAAAGTACTTTGTGTATGACTACAAGTTCGGGTTACTGTAGGAGTTTTTCTTCTGTTATTCTTCTGTTGTTTGAACCACCATAGAAACTGTGGTAGTTTGGATCGATTGACCTTCAGAGTACATGGTGCTTATGTGAAGTCAAATTGCTTGGAAGTTTTTTTTGCTGAAGAGGTTGATTTGGAAAGTTGTTTGATGAGAGATAGCATATCGTTAAAGAAGTAAATACATATTGGGTCAATTAGTAGGACAGTTGAAGTCTTTTGAGTCGAAATTTTGAGTACCAAAAGGAGTTTATCACGAGGTTAAACTCCCTTTTGGTGTTTATCCAAAGGGCCCTTATAAACTCCTTTTGGTACGGGGAAGGAGTTTATTTCTGGGTACCATAAATGGTCCCAAACATATCTTTTTAACAGCAATTATTTTGCAAAATAATCACTATTATTCAAAATAATTGCCAAAAATAAACGCTACCAAATGTACCCTAAGCAACTGCAGCACTCAAGGTTTAAAATTCAAACATTCAAAAGCCAATCTTTGCGGAAAAAATGTGGTGAGTGGTGGTTGGCCAATCATCAAACATCAGCCAATGGTTGTGAGTCCATTGGGTATATTTTTGTTTGATAAATCATCAAATGTTTCACCCATCCAGAGTGGTTGGTCTTGGAACAATGATTGGTTCAGCCAATTTTGGACTAGCAGCGCTCCGGGAAGCTGAAGCGGAGCGGAAGCACGTTCCGCTCCAGGGTTTCCCAGCTGTAGCTGGTCAGAACTGCACTGCAAGATATGGCCAGGGCCTCTTTTTATTTCACACTGCGCTCCAGCTCCATTGTCTGGATGAGCATAACAGCGAGCTATGTTGTGGGTGAAAAGTTTGCTGTGTAGTGTTTCAGCGGGAAAACTGACCTACGGGGCCAGGCTACTAATACATGACCCTAATAGGCAAACCCCACCACCCAAATTGGATAACTTCACCCCAATCAATCCAATCATGGCAAACAATTCCCCTCCCTCATCATCACCACACACCATTTCTCACCCCTTGCAACCAGGCTCTATGGATGACATTAGCATAAATGGTAAGTATTTTTATCTAATGTCATTGATAACTCCAAATGTTTATTTCAACCCTATCTGACCAAAATCTCAATCAATCTCTTCTTTTCTAACTATTTTTTTCCCTTCTTTCTTACTTTTATCGTTCCTCCTCTATTAATTTCAGGAGTTCCCTTTGATCTAGACTTCATCTACCATCCACATCCCATACCATATATCTATTCCAACTATCTTGATACTTTATCTCCTGATACACCTCAAAAGATGCCTATTCAATCTCGACTATCATCCTTCAGTCCTTCCAACACTCCATCATCAGCCACTCAGCCCCAACGTACAGGTAAACAACCCTCCAACCCAAGTATGGTTTTGCCATGCCCTGATGGCAGACAGTGAGTCTCTTTGGATTTGATTTAACCCGCTTCAAAACGTAAAGAACCCTCCCAACCATCTTCAACTGTGATCGATTTGGATTCTGAGTCTGCTACATGTGATTCCGAAGATAATGTTGCTTTGAAGAAGGGCAAGAAGAGAAAACCAACAAAGAAGAAGTCAGTTTCTAAGAAGCGCAGAACCAATAAGGATAGCAATGAGGTATCTACTCCTAATCTTTTCTTTTGATTTCAACTTCCTAATCTTTTCTTTTGATTTTAACTTCCTAATCCTCCTAATCTTTTCTTTTGATTTCAACTTCCTAATCTTTTCTTTTGATTTTAACTTCCTAATCTTTGTAAATGTCTAAGAAGGCGGTTGACCTGATAACAGCAGTGCGTACGTGAGCACTCTTCTCCAAACCAAAGGTATGCAGACCTTGGTACTAACCTAGTTAATGGAGGAAATTGTTAAAGTGAGAAATGAAAAGGGTTTAATGAGCAATGTGCTCAAATAGTGATCTAAGCGGATTTCTCTTTCCGAAAGATAGAATTGTATTTCTTAGCTAACCTGATAACAGCAGTGCGTACGTGAGCACTCTTCTCCAAACCAAAGGTATGCAGACCTTGGTACTAACCTAACAAGATAAATAAGAAGAAAAAGAAATGAAAAGTGAATAACACGTTTGTAGTTAGGTATAAGTGAAAAAGGAAAAGATTCAAGAGATAGGTACCTAGTTAATGGAGGAAATTGTTAAAGTGAGAAATGAAAAGGGTTTAATGAGCAATGTGCTCGAATAGTGATCTAAGCGGATTCTAGTGGTGTTATAACGTTAGTAATTCTACGTAATGTGAAAGGTATGAAATGACTCACTCTCTTTCCGAAAGATGGGAAAGAGAGAAAAAGAGAAAAGGGGCAAACAAAAACAACAGCACATATATCAATAACAATGAGAAGGAAATTCATTGGGATTGATGTACATCTTAGTCAAGTTGGGGTGATCTCATAATATCCAATCACAGACGAGAAAAAGTGAGAACGAAACATATCCAAAACAACACTTGTCACAACTACATTAACAAAAACTGCATTCACCTCTACCTTGTCTTGATTGTATTTCGACACACCCCCTCAATCAAGACACGCTAAGCACACCTCTTTAAACCAACTCCTTTCATATGATTCCAGAACGGCCCCGGATGGAGTGGCTTTGTAAGCAAGTCCGCTGTCATGTCTTCGGATTTGCAATAAGATAAGGTAATGTTGTCCTTCTGCACTTGCTCCCGAATCCAATGGTGTTCTATGTCAATATGTTTTGTACGACCGTGGTGTACTGCGTTGGAAGAGAGATCAATAGCTCCTAGGTTGTCGCAGTTCAAATTTACCGGTCCTGACCATTCAAAACCTACATCTCTAAGCAAGTTTCGTAACCAAAGAACTTCCTGACCAGCCTCAGTTGTTGCGCGATATTCAGCTTCGGTTGAGGACAATGCGACTGTTTGTTGTAGCCTTGACCGCCAAGAAATTGCGCCACCGCAGAGGGTTGTGAGATACCCGGTGGTTGAGCGTCGAGAGTTTTTGCAACCGGCCCAATCAGAATCGACATTTGTAGATGGTACGTTCCATGAAGATTTCATTTGAAACAGTCGATTGTCTTCAACGTGGTAGTGTATGCCTAAGTTGATGGTACCTCTTAGATATCGGAGGACATGACGGAAAGCGTCCCAATGGCGTTGGCACGGATTGTCTAGATGCTGTGACAGAACACCTACGGCGTAGGCAATGTCTGGACGCGTACATTGCGAAATGTACATGAGACTTCCGACACCCGACCGGTAAGGGTAGTTGAGTTTTGCAAAAGCAGTTGATTCCTCAACTGTAGATTTGAGTAGCTTTTGTCCACCTTGAACTGGGGTAGACGCCGGTTTGCAGTCAGACAGGCCAAATCGTAACAACAGAGATTCGGTCATTGACCGTTGATGTATAGCATAATGATGAGACGATAAGCGCAGAGTTTCAATGCCCACAACACACGATACTTCACCTAAGTCGTCCATCTCCCAAAAGGTCATAATTTCCTTTTTAAAACTGATGATGCACTCCAAAGGTCCGGTGATTGCCATATCATCGACGTGCAGATAGAAAATGACCACCTCCGATGTAGACCTTCTTCTGATATACACACACTCGTCGCCTTCAGCTTGAGTAAAACCTGCCTTGATCAATTTCAGTTTAAACTCTTCGTTCCACTCATGAGCGGACTGCTTTAAGCCATAAATCGCTTGCAGTAAGAGACAGACTTTTCCTTCATCTCCTTCGTTAACATAACCCTCGGGTTGTTCCATGTATACAAGTTCTTTCAAAGCAGAGTTAAGAAAAGCGGCTATGGCGTCCATTCCGTGGACTGACCATCCATTACAGGAAGCGATGCAGATGATGATGCGGTATGATGCTGGTTTTCCAGTTGGGGCGTAAGTTTGATTGTAATCCACTCCAAAGGTTTGCGTGAAGCCTTTTGCAACAATCCGGGCCTTATATTTGATTATTGAGCCATCTGGATTAAGTTTGACCTTGAAATGCCAACGCGAACCAACCACCGGTGCATCCAGCGGCCGGGCCACTAACTTCCACACCCCTTTATGATTCATGTTGTCGATTTCTTTATCGCAAGCGTTTTTCCAATTGTGCGCATTAGGATGCTTCATTGCCTGCTTATAACTACCTGGCTCAGCCACCAATCGAACAGTAGGTCCTGCAGCAAACGCGTAAGCGCATATGTCACCCTGCTCTATGAAACAGTCCGTTTCCCAAAACGTCATGCTGGAGTTAGGAACGAAACGATCGACTGGTCTGATTTCTCTTTCAGACCGACGCGGCATTTGTTGTGGCGGGCTTGATGGCAAGGGTGGAATGTCTACAGGAGGTTCTGGCGTTGCTTGTTCTTGAACGGTGACCACATGCTGAACAGGATCATCATCATCGGGCGGCGGAGGAGCAGGATTGATTGCCAACGGAGGGATGTTTACAGCTTCATCTTCAGTTGTCAAGTGAGAGATGTCAAACTTAGGAAGTTGAGTAAAAGGGTATACGTCTTCTCGAAAAGTTGCATCGTGGGTGATGTTGATCTTTGCATCTTTTAACATGAAAACCTTATAGTTACGGTTGTGTTCGGTATGACCTACCAAGACGCCATGTTCAGAAGTGGCTGCATACTTATTGATGCAGTCTGGTTTCCTGATGAGGACGTAGGTCAGACAACCAAATGCCTTTACGTGGGAGACATCTGGCTTTTGGCCGTACCAAATTTCGTACGGGGTCTTGTTCTTCGGTAGGGTTGTTGTTGTTGTTCGGTTGTTGACAAAGACTGCATTCTTTGCCGCTTCCAACCAGAGTCGAATAGGCAAATTAGCCTGAATGAGCATAGACCTAGCTTTAGACACTATTGTACGCATAGATCGCTCCGCAACTCCATTTTCTTCCGGAGTGTACGCGGCAGTGATTCGGAGATAGATGCCTTCCGATCTGCAATATGGCAGAAGGACATTGTTGAGAAACTCTCCTCCTCCATCAAGGGTTAAGGACTTGATTTTTCGATCACACTGGCGTTCGACCAAAGAAAGGTACGTATGAATAGCTCCATGAACTTCATCCTTCTCTTTTGACTTCAAGCCAGTAATATGATGGTAAGAACTGTGATCATCGGTGAACAAGATGAAATAAAGGCTTTTGCATATGGCAGGGGTTCGCATAATGCCACTTAAGTCAATGTGCACATTATCTAACAGATGCAAGGATCTAGTGCGAGTGTAAGAATGAGGTTGTCGATGAGCTTTCGAAAGATCGCATGAATTGCATGGTAATTCAAGAGGTAATACAACTTTTGATAAGGACAATGGTAAACCCAAAACAGCTTCTCCCCTAATCATTTGCTTTAAATAAGTAAAGTTCGGGTGACCTAGTTTGTGATGTAAAAGTTGCAAAGATTCAGTTGTGGTGTCGGTAATTGCCGAAGAACTTGGAGATGTACGCACGGCATTGAGTTGTAATAGCATTGAAGTTGGATGAACACGTCCGGTTAAGGCAATTTTTCCATGACGTTCGATAATGAAAGAACTGTTGTCCTTCAGAGTGGTGATCCATCTGTCATGTAATAGTCTTCCACCCGCGATTAGGTTTTGTTTGAGTGTGGGGACAAAAAGGCAATCGGTGAGAGTTGTCAAGTCACCCGTAGGACCCATGATAGTCACGTTGCCTTGGCCTTTAATCTTGAGCGTAGACGTTCCTCCTGCCAATCCTACCCGTTCATTTGAGGTATCAAGTAGTTTGAAGTGGTTCAAATCGAAGAATTTTTGAGACTTGAACATATGGTGAGTAGTTCCACTGTCAACAATACCAAAATGATCGTTGTCAATATTCGCATCAGGATCAACTATGAACACTGCGCTAGCACTAGCTTGGAATTCAGATCTTTCCAAAGCTTCTTGGAGAGAAGACAAAGATGGTACAGCAGAATCGGTCGTTATTAAGGAGGTTGATGGTGAAGTGGATGAAATTTGCTTTGAGTTAGGCTTTGGAGGACGATCGATCCATTCACCTTTAGCTTTCTTGGCTTCAACCCATGCATTGTACTTATCGATGTTCTTTGGATTTCTTAAGCAATCGGCCGAGGTGTGCGACATCGATACGCATTTGGCTGGTGAACATCTAGTTTGAACAAAATTTTGACGCCTTCTCATTGGACTTGCTGCACTTGCCTCGATGACGGTAGTTCGTTGAGGTCGAAGCATAGCTCGGTTTGCAATTCGGACTTTCAACGCCGTTACAACTGAATGGTATTCAAAAGTGTCGCTGTCGGCTATGTCCTCAGCTACTTTCATCCAATCAGCATTCAATGACATGAGTAATTGCTGTCCTAGTTCCACTGATCCTATCTTTCCTCCTGAGTTCATATAAGCGATATATGCCTTGTGAAACTCGTCCATATGAAGAGGAAGGGAACTTTCTCCTTGGATAAGATTGAAAAGGGATCGGCAAAGGAGCATTTGGTGAGCAGATGTTCGTGGAGAGTGGTGATCTCTTATCTTTACCCATAGAGCGCTTGGAGTAGGAGAAACATCAGGACCGAGTTCAGTTTTGACTGTCATCATTGGTTCGAATCGATTTTTATTTGTCTGATCCATTTTAGAGATCATCCAAGTCATTAGGCATTCACGGACTACTTCGTTATATAGTCTGATGTCTTCGTCAATACCATTTTCATCTTTATCCGATAAGAGGAAAGGATGAAAACGTAGAGACTTGATGCCATTTCTAATATCGGTTGACCAAGTTAGGTAGTTTGTGTCGTTCAAGATATCAGAGATAACTATCTTGGACAGCGTATTGACAACCGAAGCCGCTATTTGATGGTCCTTACCACCAAATAGATTAGATGGAGTGGTGGTTGTGATGGTGGTAGTTGGTGGGATTGAGGAGGTCATGTCTGGAAATAGACTTTCGAGTAGAAAAGTTTCTTCTCCAACAGAACCAATTTCAGAAGCTGATTGGTAGGCTTCGTCGTTTGGTAAAGCAGATGACGATGATGAGTTACTGGGAGATTGAGTGTTCAATAATTGATCGCTGGGTAGATTGTCTTCTTCGTTCATTCAATTGATTTGTTTTGATCGAAACTAGACTCTCTCGCTACCATGTAAATGTCTAAGAAGACGGTTGACCTGATAACAGCAGTGTGTACGTGAGCACTCTTCTCCAAACCAAAGGTATGCAGACCTTGGTACTAACCTAGTTAATGGAGGAAATTGTTAAAGTGAGAAATGAAAAGGGTTTAATGAGCAATGTGCTCAAATAGTGATCTAAGCGAAATTGTTAAAGTGAGAAATGAAAAGGGTTTAATGAGCAATGTGCTCGAATAGTGATCTAAGCGGATTTCTCTTTCCGAAAGATAGAATTGTATTTCTTAGCTAACCTGATAACAGCAGTGCGTACGTGAGCACTCTTCTCCAAACCAAAGGTATGCAGACCTTGGTACTAACCTAACAAGATAAATAAGAAGAAAAAGAAATGAAAAGTGAATAACACGTTTGTAGTTAGGTATAAGTGAAAAAGGAAAATATTCAAGAGATAGGTACCTAGTTGATGGAGGAAATTGTTAAAGTGAGAAATGAAAAGGGTTTAATGAGCAATGTGCTCGAATAGTGATCTAAGCGGATTCTAGTGGTGTTATAACGTTAGTAATTCTACGTAATGTGAAAGGTATGAAATGACTCACTCTCTTTCCGAAAGATGGGAAAGAGAGAAAAAGAGAAAAGGGGCAAACAAAAACAACAGCACATATATCAATAACAATGAGAAGGAAATTCATTGGGATTGATGTACATCTTAGTCAAGTTGGGGTGATCTCATAATATCCAATCACAGACGAGAAAAAGTGAGAACGAAACATATCCAAAACAACACTTGTCACAACTACATTAGCAAAAACTGCATTCACCTCTACCTTGTCTTGATTGTATTTCGACAATCTTTTCTTTTGATTTTGACTTTCAATCAATATGACTTTTACTTTTACTTTTCTATTCATGTAGACAACGTGTACTGGCTCATCATTTGTCAATCAAAAGACATTGCAAGCCGACTCAGAGGAAGAGAACAATAAAGTCCAGCCACGAGGTGGCCGCTGAGGTAATGTTGAATCACAAGTAGATTCACTGCTAGCATGTTATGGCAAGCCTTTTCACCGGGTTCAGACTGAAAACCAGAAGGGTGATGTAAAGCATAATTCCATTACTTTGTTTCACATCCAAAAAATAAAACTAACATTGATGTTTTCCCTTCCTGAACTTTAGGATGTTACTAAAGCTCCACTTAGTTATCCATGCAGCTGGTGTGCGGATGACCCCAAGAAACCAATCATAGTCTGTGTTAGTCTCAGTAATCTAACCACCAAGCTGAAGACTCATCGCGATGGTCAAACTCAGGATGGCTGGTCACAGAGTGGATGTCCAGGTCGAGACCAAGCGTGCGCAGGGCTGTGACCCGGCCTTGAAGGTTCAGGGCCGGCCCCGGGGTTTTGCCCGACCCTGAGTAGACCCGAAGGCCTCCAGAAAGTGCTCAGGGCCAACCAGGGCACACCCTGACCTCATTATAGGTGCTAAAACCAGCCAATACATTGATTATTTTGTTTTTTATTGCAAGTTTATGTGTGTGTGATGGTTTGTAGAAGCTATATGAGCCCACATCAAAATTCAAAAGAGCTGCAGGAGGAATTTTAGAAAGACAGATTTTGTCAACACAGCAAAAGTACAGCGGGCCTTGAGCGGCCCAGCCCCGCCTGAGGCGCCCGCAGGGCTTTTGTGACCTCAATCACGTCACCGCCAACATTTTTGATTCGCATGTGTATATGCCAGTACACATAGCCTCTATACCGGCGATGGAAAATCACATTTTTCCAAGGCGTTATGATGATCATGTGATTTTATATTGCACATTGACAAAGCAACTAAATTTGTCTTGTGATTTCAAGTTGCGGGGTTGAAAGCGATAAAAATGAGTTGCGATGATGAATCACAAGGTAAGCTCAGCGATTCAAGCCCAATGCGATTAAACATCGCTCATGTGGCGACGCGATGCAAAGCCCTGAGCGATTCAATTGTTTGAATCACATCACCATTGAGCAATACAAAAATTTGCTCGTTTTGATGAGACACGATACATTCCTTTAAATCACATCATTGTGAGCGATAGAAATGTAGATCAGAGTTGCTTCTTCTTTGAATTTGATGGGCTTGTTTAAAACGTTTATTTATGGACAACTTGAATGCTCATATAGAAATTGATGGATGAAAACAAATCTGATCAATCATGATTTACATACTTCTTTTGTTAGAGTAAGAACGAGTGCAGACAAGGCCAAGGAGCAATTCTCATCATTTTGGGAACAAAATGAGAAAAGAAAACCAAGATTCACTTTATGTAGGTGATATCATATGATTCAATTAATCGATTGTGAGTGAGATTGTTATGAATCACTTCAAAAAGTTGAGAAGATAATGGTGTAGGGTGCATGAATTTGAAAATAAACCGGGTATCAATTGATGTTGTGCTTGAATAACTTGAGAATATCAATCAACTTCGTAAATTTGAAAGGACTCCCGTGTATGGGCCCCAGGTGGCTGACCACCTCTAGTGCCCCAAATTGGAACAAAGGGGTACCAAAAGCTGGGACTTCAGCCAGTCAGCTGTGAAGTTGATGTATTGATGAAACTGAGGTTGAAAGTATCTTGAAAGTTAACATACCAACCAAATCTTCAGATTGCCAGTGCACTCAAACACCACCACCGCAGTCAGTACATAAACAACACTAAAGGACAACAACCCCCATCAGCAGCAGCAGCAGCAGCAGGAACCACATCGGTTCTTGAAAGCAAATATGTCAAATAACTCATGTATCACCAAATTTCCTACTTCACATTCTGGAGCACGCTCTCAAAGATCTCGAACTACTACCAACAATCAACCAAATCGACCTAGGCCTCCAATCAGGATGCAATCAACTTAACTTGCATCAACTTCAACTAGTAGCGGAGGAGGCGGTAGTGGTCTTTTACTCAGGCTAATTCAATCCGAATACTTCAACGTTTATTTGGCTATTTGTTAGTTAGGATATTTTACTTGCAATTTTATCATATCATGATTGAAAAGATGGCCTGATGAGCTTTTATTTGAACATCAATTTCATTTCTTATGATCTAGCCTCAAGAATTACCCCAAGTCAATTGGTATAACTTATCATCTTATCGACAGGCTAAATAAATTTCCAGAGAAGGGTATCAAGTTTTATTGGCTTCAGATTTGGTAGCTATCATCATAATTGGACTCAATAAATGATGATTTAAGTCTGACCTATGAATTCTTTCATCATGATCATTAGTCATCTTTTGATGAGCCATCCGACTCAGAGCTTTGCATTGGAGAGCTTCTTAATCAAAAAATGCCACGATTCAACTGATTTGGTGATAAAGGTAAAGCTTACTTTAACCTTTAAATGGCTTTTAGTCGAGCAAAAGGATTCAATCATTGATGTCATATCTTTTCAATAGACTTTATGGTATCTTCAATCGTCCCTTTCAGACCTCTCAGCTGCTCCAAACACTTGATCATTTGCAATATGTCATCGCGCGTTTCACAAAGTTGAATCTATCAATTTGTCCAACCCTTTACTCAAGCTTCTCACTCATCAACGACAAGAAGACCTGCGGATCATAAGCATACGGACAGGTAAATCCAATACAATGATCAACATTTACAGCACCTCTGAAAAGAGTGATCATGGTTATCAATCACCCTCGTCTTCCATTCATAATTCAGGAACATCCCCGATTGACTACACGCCGGGAGCTCCCTCAACACACACACCTATGACTCTGTCAATCTCAATCTCAAGCTCTTCAGCTGGCACACCTTTATCAGTCGCATTGTCATCAGACTCACAAACAAATCCGTTGTCCCCGTCTCGTTCTTCTGGATCCTTTGCTCAAGAAGCCTCGGAACCCGTACCTCCTCTTTCAGAGCCATCCGTCCTCATCGCGCCCCCGGCAAAGGACTTTTCCCTGGGACAAGCAAGTTGAGATTGATTGAAGATGTAATACATGATGAATTGAACTTCGGACCTAGTCGGCCTAACCTCCAGATGAATGGAGATCGACTGCAGCCCCATGCCCTACACCCCACTTCTCTTCTTGTACTCGCATTCCACTCGCCTCCTCACAATCGGTTCCATCCTTGCCTAATGCCTTAGCAAAGTCAAAGTCAGATATTCCATTCGGAACCGATCAACACAACTTTCATCACATCAATCAACCCAATCCAGACGCACAAAATTAGAATACTCTTATCTCTTCCCTAGTGATCAACCCAAGCTCGATTCCTTCCGATGTATTGGATCAGGTTTTGAAATCGCAATCCATGAGATCTCAACTAGACTTGATCACTAGTCTCTAAAGTGTTAAAGGTCAATGAAACCTGTGCTTTTGAAGTTGATATACACACATCAAAGAGTGTTAACAAAGTTGTAGGGAATGTTTTGATCTACTCTGATAATGGTTTTTGCTTCTAAACAGATGCATTCAAATTGCAACAGGTCTGATTTTAAGTCCCAACAAGGAACCAACAAATTGAGACTTTGATAAAAAAACAAGACATTCATCATGATATCAAAGTTCTAATGAGTAGTGTACCATGCATAAGTTGTGATAAAAATGATGACATTTGAGAACTGATAGACTTGCAAGACAAGGATCAAGAAAGACAACTACAGTAAATGCTTGTCAAATCATATTTTTCACCATCAACACCCCTAAGCAATTCTTCTTCCTCTGCAAGATCAACATCCCTTTTTTGCTTGTTATTCTTAGCAAATTTGTATTTGAAGACAAAGTTTGGGATAGGCACAAGATACATGGGGTGGGTGACAAGGTAATATTGAATTGTTGAACTTGTTCTTCAGTGTGACCAGAAACTTGATCAGTCTTCCAGAGCTTGTATGTGAACTAGAATGGTTTGTATTATCAGCTGAGGCCTTCTTCTGAAATTTAAGCTACACCATTTGGAGATCTCCAACTTTCTTGAGGCTAGTCTGTGGCTTTACCTGAGAACAAAAGTTGTATCAGCCACTGCACAGGGAGAAATTGACCATGTACATCCATATGATCTGGCACAAGGTAAGCTTTGATTTTTTCAACTGTACTGGCTCTGACATTTTGAGCTCCTAACACAAATGTTCTAAGAAGTCTTTCAATTCATCACATATTGTAACACAGTAGTGTTTGTGATTTGAAGCAGCAGCACGCCAACTGGATAGAAACTATGTATATAGGTAGAGAGGCCTGTACTGGTACATAGAGGTTCAAAAAGAATAGGATCAACTCTGAGGAGTTTTGTATAAAATACATATGTCAACAATATTCATTTCACTCTTGTGTCCAACATCATCTACAATTATAAATCTGAGGAGCAAATTTTCAAATGGGAGAGACATGTGGAGTTATATGTATTTGTCTGCACATGTCATATATTTCATATGATGATATCATTACAAAGTGATAATTTTAGCAGAAAGATTGCACCCACCATGAAGACTTCTTTGGGAAATTGTAATATACATCAAACATCCTGCCATATGCATAGCACAAGAAAATTGTGCTGGACAATGAAGACATGCATGATTATAAATATCTCCATACAGTTCATAAGGTTTATGTTATGTTACATTCTTAGAGTGAGAATCATGGTGGAAAATACAAGCCCATACTCAAGTATTTTCCATAAGATTTGAGAAAATTATTAAAGATCACATCTTTGTGGGTCCAAATGGGGAAAATATGAAGAACAGGAGAGACAGATGTGTTTATGAATCTTCTGACACATGCCATAGGCTTCAAGAAGTTCTTGTGATGATAGATTAAGAAACACCTAAGGCAGCAGAAAAAATGAGC
Organism: Melampsora larici-populina 98AG31; assembly: GCF_000204055.1. NCBI lineage: Eukaryota > Fungi > Basidiomycota > Pucciniomycetes > Pucciniales > Melampsoraceae > Melampsora > Melampsora laricis-populina. Next base: position 792,886 of record NW_006768775.1, read on the forward strand.
TCATATGGAAGCATGATCTTGGACCATGTACAAGTAAAAGAGTTACCAAAAATTTCATCCATTTTACTCAAGACAAGCACATCTTGTGCTGTCACTCCTTTGAGTAAAATGGATGAGATTTTTAACAAATTTTTCAATTCTTGGCAATTATGCTGAAGAAGGGGGTCATTTCTTCCATTAGTGGCGGGGATTCCTGAATGTTTTATCAAAAGAAGCCTGTGGCATATGTGAGAAATTGTATAAATACATACATGTCTGTGCTGTTTTCAGTACAATTTCAGCACTTTGCTACTGACATAGAAAAGTCCTGAGGCAACAGGAAGAGAGCTAAAAATCTGAAAAAATATGCACCTTGTTCCTAGATGTTGGGGCGTCATGATGAGTATTTTTTTGTATTTTACACGCAGATATTGGTTTATGTACTAACAATAAACACTGAAAATCATCAAAAACTCACATGTAACAATACCTGAAATTTGGGTCATGAGTATGAAGACAATATTTTGTGGTCTAAAAACTTCAGTAACTTTTGCAATTCTGCTCCAAATAACTCGATTTTTGGTTCATTAAAAAGCTGAACTATTCTCCTTCACCTTCATAATGTTAGTAAGGTGCTATCTAGTCATTTAAACACTCTACATATGTTCAAACAGTTCTGCATGAATAGCTCTGTAGGATCCTTTTTAGACCAGCTACAGATGTGATGTCTCAATGAAAAATGTAGAGGAAAGGCTCACCTTTTTAATGCACTTCAAATCGAGTGATTTGATTCAGAACTGCAGAAGTTATTGATGTTTGAAGATTCCAAAATCCTGTCTTCAAAGTCAAGGGCCAAATTTCAGGTATTGTTACAGGTGGGTTTTTGATGATTCTCAGCCTTTATTGTTAGTACATTAACCAATATCTGTGTGTAAAATACAAAAAAATACTTGTCATGACGCCCCAACATCTAGGAACAAGGTGCATATTTTTTCAGAGTTTTAGCTCTCTTCCTGTTGCCTCAGGACTTTTCTATGTCAGTAGTTTTCTTTACCGCCCGGTAAAGATGACATTTTGTGTAGTGATACATGTCTGTGCTGTTTTCAGTACAATTTCAGCACTTTGCTATGCATAAGACAAGATTATTGATACCTTTTACACTTGTTGTTGAGGATCATTCACGGTGAGCTCTTTCCACCAGGATTAGGCCTTTCTGATGGTACCAGAACATTTAACCTATGACCTATGTGGATATATGTAGAGACAAATTTGGTTCTCTGTTCAGTGCATCTGCCTCTCAGGCTTCAAATTTTGTATGATGGTGGATACAAGAGATTGATGGATCTGATGAACATGTACATTGGTTACGCAAGCTTCTTCAAGTGATCACATAAATCTACATTCATCTGGATCCAAGCAAAGGTTTATTGTTACCTAAGTATAGGTATTTTCACAACCTAGGACATTGCTGCTTCAAATTACAAATTACACTTAACTATATATGATCAATCAACACATTTAAAAAACCTGTTAATTTATAGCTCAAGATCTTAGTGCCACAAATGTCACTTCTCCAAATTATCCAGTTTACACCAAGATGTTGAACTGGAGTAGCAATTGTGCAATGTTTTTTTGAGGTCATTTTTTCATTGCATCAGGAAAGGAGCTTGGTTCTTTTGCAATTCATGAGTGTTGTTTTTTCTCATATTTAAAATTCACAACTTAGAACACACAAAACCCCAATCACTCTACAAAATACAGTGCTTCATTGAAATATTCCTTTTGCATATCAATCCCTGTATCAATTGGTAACTCATCAACATCCCCATCAGTATTCACAGCACCATCATCAAGTGATGAAATAAATTAAAACAATATATCATCTTCTTGAGCTCCCATGTGAATATCCACCAAAGACTGTAACACCCGGGTTCAATGAAATTACATACTTTTATATACATTGGTTGGATCTTGAGGATTTGATTTCTCCAGTTGGATTTCAGCTCACAATTTCTGTATGGGGGTGGTGGTTTTAAAAACCTCTCCCAACCCCCACATTCCAATCTGATACATGTACTAGCTCTGTAGTCCTGTTTACTAGCCCTGAAACTTGACCTACCTTACTAAGTGAACCAAATGTTGAATGCTCCACCAAGGAAAGGCTGATAAGACCTGCTGATTTGTTGTTATTGTTGTACACTCAAAGTCCATGTGAATGATGATAGAACAAGTTATGTGATTTGATTGATCACCTTGCAACCCTCCTTACTTCTCATCCTATTTGGTGGACTTGATCACATGCTTGAATGAAGTAGGAGATCTGAAGCATTCAATGCTGAGTGTCAGCATCAATCATGAAGAGACTGTCATGCCAGAAAGGGTGATTGGAATTGGCTTCTAGAAGCGCAGGTTTGGCAATGTTTGTAGGTCGAATCAACGTGCAAAGCTGGTTAAATAAGCTGCTAACATTTTCTGATGTGACCTGCATCAAAAATCTGTGAAATAAAAAAAACCAAGTTCAAATATTGATTCCAAGTGTGAGTAAGGTAAATTGATGTACCAATGATTGAATACCTTCCATCCTTTTGCTTATCTTGATGGTGCTCTGTGGATGTGTGGGAAAAGTAGGTTGTTGTCTTTCAATGTGACCAAGAAGTGGGTGTTGACATTTATGACAGTGAGTGAACTTCAAAGTGCTGAGCACGCTGGGATGTCCCTATATACACTTATGAGGACTTGTCAGGTATTGCAAGCACAATGTTACAGACACTCAGTGTGTACACAATTGTGATTCCACTTGTTGGCAAGTGGACTCAGTCTCCACCAATCTTTGTGGCTGAAACTGGTAGCTGAACCAAGCAATGTCTATCAGAAGAATATTTCATTGAGCTTTGGGTTCCCAATCATGAGGTGCACTTATCCTGTTTCCATTTATTCAGAACTTCAGGGTTTTGACTTACCAATCAAATCAAATCATATCATCATATACAAGTTATACAAGTTAAACCCAAACCTGGTTTTCCTAAAACCGGACAAAACCCCTACCTGAGCCCTAAAACACCACATCTTGAGCTCCCACTAAGTACCTACAACTCAACATCTCATCAAAAGCATTTGGAACGTCATATTCATTTCAATATCAAAGAATAGTGTTTTGAAAATGATCAACTGAAAGAAATCAATTATGAATCATTCAGATCCCATTGGTTTTATTAGCAAACATCACATCATAAAAAACAATCACATCAAATCGGACGGAATTCTCATCTAGTTTAAATGCATTGGGTTGGATGATATTCAATTGAACCACATCAAATAGGATTGGATTGAGTAAGACACCAAATCAGCAAGTTTATTTGAGAGGATTATACCATGATCCTTTTCAATTCAACAGCTGACTCAATGCCATCCCTTGTTTGTATCTTGGTCTTATTCAAAGATATCACAAAAAGGTAGCAAAGCAATCATTCATTTCAAAGTCCAATCAAAGATCCACTCAGATCCACCTCTACTTCCAGTACAACTTCAACTTGAACATCAATCATCAACTATCATGAAGAACTCACTTTGAATCTAATCACAGATACTCATTCAAAACATCTTAATACAATCTTTAATTTAAACATTGGACATAAAATTGATTCCCAAGATCTCTGGATCATTATCAAGATTAGGACAAGGAACGGGATTGATGAGGAGAATCATGAAATCACCAAATTTATTAAAGTATCCAGATGGATCACAATTCAATGTACAAGAATGAATGGAAATATTAATCAAGTGAGAGGAAGTTGATAGAGTGGCACAAAAATTATGTCAAGAAATATTGAAGTTAGATGACTTCAAATACTTGAGCTGTTGAAGTTTTGATGTCAATGTCAATTGAGCCTGGTGACACAAAAGCAGCTTGAAAGGTACACACATGGATTTGATCACAACTTTGTTTTTCAAGATCATTGTTACACAAGAAATGAAACACTGATAGTCAAACATTGTTATTGCAAATCAAATATTGAATATCCAACTTTTCAATCAATGTATTGCTCATGCTAAACCTACAGCTTCTCCTATGGCTCATCTCTAGCTTTCTCAGTTGGCCAATAGTTCAGGATCTTCACTGAAATTTGTAGATATAAAAAATATCATGCTGATATGAAGAGATTATGATTCACCATCCTTTCCGCACTCAATGGCAAGCTTTTTGGAAGCCAAGGAAGGGATTCATGAATTCTCATACAGGTAATCAAGAGGCTTTACAGTATATGACATAGCGTGGCAGTTTTTACACCCACACAAATTTGAGAATAACATTGGCTTGGTGACCTGATTTTCAATCCATCAACCTGGTCATGACAACCTGTGCACAGCTGTTTGCACACTAAAATGAAATATTATATTATCATATGGAAGTATATTGAGTTTCAGTTTGATCATTAAGAACATGCTTGAGAAATTTTCATAAGGCAAAGGTGTTCCAATGACCTTGGCTGTATCATCACTTTATTTCAGTTTCAAATTGTCTTCTGAGGCTGTCATAAAGTTAAACCTCTGCAAATCCACAATCAGCCATTTCGGATAGGGCTTGGGTTTAACTAAGCTGTCACAGGCCAAATTTCAGACTAATGCATAATAGAATAATGCATAGCATTTTTGCGGAAAAGTACAGATGTTGGTGGGCTTGATTCAGGTTGAACTCCACCCCCAATTGCCGGGTTCTGAGGTGCCTGTGAGCAAGATTTCTCTTCAAACATCAGAACAGAGCCCGGACCAAAAAAAGCCAATTTTTTTAATCACAGATCCAGAACGGCCCCCAGACCAACCCCATGGGAGTCCTTGGGTAGCCATGGGATTATTGGAAAATCCCCAGTAATCCCTTGGTACCCAGGGACTCCCATCAAATATACAGAATCAATTCTTTTCTTTAGTGCGTGCCTGATTATGGCGGATGAAAATGGTTTGTGCAAGTCATTGGAGTACCGGTAATAAACCCAGGTGATCTTGTCTATCGATTTGAGCATTTCTGGGTTCTCATCTGTAAGATACCGGAGAAAGGCTGGTGAGTTGAGTTGAAGGGAAGTAGGTATCCAATAGACAATGATTGAAAATATCTTCTGTTTGAGCCAAAGGATGGGTTGACCGGGTCAACCCACCTCTCACCGGTCAACAAGGCAATCTCAGATTTGTTTTGTTCAGTAGATTGTCTCCTTAACTCTCCAATATGCTTGTTGATAAATACAGCATGGATTGCAACAGGAACCTTGGGGCACACAGTGTGTAGTGCGGTGTTGATGCGTTTGACCAGATCAAGAGGATTGGTATCAATCTTGGCGTGAGATTTTTGGTTCATTTGCTGGAGAATCAAGGCTGGTACCTTGACTCTGAGCAGACAAGATTGCAGGATTGGGGTTTGGCTTCTATGTTTGGGGGGAAGCACAGAAGAATCAGGGGAATTTTTCTGGGAATCTCAGCATGATAATCTCACTGAGAACCTCATGATACAGCAACCTTGTATAAGCATACTGTAAGAATATTTACACAACTTAAACATAACCGAACACAATATGTATTTGGGTCAGAAACCACAACTGGGGTATGCCCAATCCATGTCACAGCCTCTATGCAGACCCCTTGTTTCAAGCAAGAATTTTTTCAGCATCTTGTTTTGTCATATATTCCACCAACACATAAAAAGAGTTTGCAAGGTAATCAATCCCTATTTGATAACCTCTCTATAACTCATTTAACTCAAAAAGGGACCAATTTAATTGTCTTGGTCTACATTGATTTGAGATTTCAACTGTGATTGCTGAATTGCGACCTAAACTGATCAATGTTCAAGCTGATGTCAGACTAGTACAGTGTGTAAAGTCATCATCATGGAAATTTTAAGAGCAAAAGATCTGATTTTGCTCTCAAGAACTTGATTTTAGTTCCTAGTTGATCTACAAGGAAAACACCAAGTCGCAAATGCAGACCAATCAACAACAGAACCTCCAGCAGAACTTTTGGCAAGGCTACTTGAGTTCTGGAATGAATTAACATCACATTCAGAGACTACACCCTCAACATCCCCACATTTAATTCTACTTATATCACATGGTGCAGCACTTCAAACTTCAATTTAATCAGGATTAAAGTTGTCCTATGAATTTGATTCATCCATACCTCAACATATCATGTTGGGAAGTTGTTTAATTACTGATGTTGAACTTTTACCAAGTAAATTAGTTACCAGAGCTGGTGATGTAGAGTATTTGGATACAGTTGAATCATAGGAGATTCAAGTAAAGGGTACATGAAGTGGATGATATTTTATCAAAGACTAGCTACACGGAAGTTGGGTTGATCTCAAGTTCCCATATAGAGGATTCAAAACATCATAGATAGCTTTTTTCATCTTCAACTTTGAGGTCAGGATTTTTCCTCTAGCTTGATTTTAATCAGAGTGTTATCAGGGGATTCCCCAATCCTTGGGTCTACCGGGTTTGGGGCCTGTACCCTGTGCTGCAACTGCTGTAAAGGGTTGGGATGTGATTGATGGAATGAGTTTCATGGCTTTGAGAAGCCAAGCTTCCATGGCATGGAGGTCTAAGTGGGTTACTTGAATTGGTGATGGTGGTAAAGGCAATTTGGCTAGTTGAAGGCAGAAGCCTGAGAGCTTGAGGGCGTTCTGGAAACCCGCTCGGTTACATTTGGAGGTAGTGGTTTGACTCTTGGACTTTGAACTGACGCTTTTGAGCTAGCGGTTGAGTTCTGCAAGGATAGCCTTTAGATTTTTTGGCAAGAGGGGGTGTCAATAAGCAGGCTTATTGGCAGGTAACTCAGCACTTATAAGACTAATTATTTCAAAAGATATATTATCAAAATTATAACAAATAATCAAAAACAATAGGAACTATTCAACTCAAACTTCAAATGTGTGGATATTACTAACCAAAAGTGTTTGAACTTGAATGGGTTTAAATTCAATTGGAATTCACACTCACACCCCACACCTTTTTTGTGGCCCTGGCCATGGTCATGGCCCTAGTAACAGCATAGCAGCCCTTATGAACATTGAATGTCATTATGCTCATGTTCAATTGCTGGCGGACCACTCAGATCCACCTGCACTTGTGTTTTGAGTAATTCTTGGAATACTCTCAGAAAAACTTGTTGTCCCAACTTATGCATTTGTGCAGGTTTGAGTGTATTTCAATTCATCCCATAAATCAAAAGATTATTTCCAAGATTATACTCAATTCCAAAGAAGTATTTGAAATCAAGTTCAAAACTTTATTCATATATTCATATTTGAAATGAGTGTCTGATTTTATTCTTCTTGGATTTGCATGATCTATCAAAATTTCTCTGTAACTACTTATTTGCATGTATCATTCATAAAGAGTCAGTTCTGTTACAGGTTTTCACTGCTTTGTTCTTCACTCTTTAGATTGCTGATATCCATGCTTTGTTTTTGTAATTTCCTTCAGTTTTAAGCTTGGTAGGATTAGATTGTTTTGTATGAGAAAAGTTAAGTCACTCAAGATACATTTGATTAGAAATTTGAAGCAATTTTAACCAAATGTTCAATCTTAGATATGGGTGATAACTATCTCTGTTAATGCTTCCCAAAAAAATCTAGATTGGCTCATTGGTCACTTTTTTTCTGTGACATGTTGAAGAACCTCCATCCATTTTAGCGTCATTAATGGATCTATTATATGATAAATTAATTTTGAATTAGCAATTTGTCAACTTAATCCTGCTAAAAGATTTAATTGATCAAGTTGGAAAGACTTATTGCAGCTTATTTAAATTTGTTGATAGTTTATACAGATGTAAACCACTTAAAAAGCAGTTTTGGGTCAGTAAGTCATTATCAACGCTCTTGAAATTACTATACTTTTGAATTGAATGACTGATAAGGCAATTTGTTTTTAGGAGGGCTACAATTATGAGAAGTGAAAAACAACTATCAGCTCATTCAGAACAAGTTGGACAACATATGTCAGGTTTACCTACTCTTGATCCCCCTACTTGTACTGTTTTGGTTTTTGGTTATCCAAATGTTGCTCAATTGAGTTTTATCAATAAGGTGACTTTTGCAGACTTAGATGTATAACCGTATGGTTTCACTATCCTCAGACTCATCTCAAAGACCCCAACATGTATTGGTAAGTCATGATCACCGGTGGTCATGATAGCAGTTCTGGAATTCTACACCTATCATAACAAGAGAGAGGAAAGTGTACTCATGATATTCACTGTTTTAATCGTTTAAAATAGGGATTATTTGGGATCCCATCCAGAATCACTTTATGAATTTGTGAGGGTCTTCACTGACCTAGGAACTCCTGATGGTAAGCAAAAACCCATCTTGTTTGCTCAGCAATCTTGAATTATCTTTCTCAAATCCTTGTTCATTGTTTTTTGCTCTGTATATAGGTTTTGTCAATATGGATGCATGGGCAGGACATTCTTATCAATGGGTAAAAGCTGATGGTCAGGAAATTATCTTGACAATCTAAACTTTGCTGAAATGTTTTACATTTTTCTAAAAAGGAACTTAGGTATATGTCAAGATTGTGGCTATAAGTCAACAAGGTGTTCATAACTTAACAGCCTCCGCTGCCACACACATCCCGGGCACAAATCCTGATTATGCAACCCAGGTGAGTTAAGGCTCTATACACTGGGACTTGAAAATATCATATATACCCCATCTCATTTTCATTAACTAGGATCTATACCAATGTATTGATCAGGGTCAGTTTCCATTGTGGAAACTTTTGGCACAAGTTTTGACTCCAGCTGAGGCTGAAAAATTCAAATACAATGTTCTTGATGTGACAAGTTGAGTGGTTTTATTTGAATGAATTTACACCACCAAGATAGGTTTAAACGGATCCTGTTATACTTTAGAGGAATGGCCCATTGATATGGTTCCGCCACATGAGATTGGAGAATTTGTTCTCAATCAAGTGCGTGGATTAAGATTTCATTTTCTTGACCAGAAGATATATAGCTAAATCACTCAATTTTCTTGTTCTTGTTACGCTCTTGATATCTTAGAATCCAGAAATCTATTTTGCAGAGGTGAGTTAGTGTTACATCAAGATTATACCAACTTTGAAACTCAACAATGGTTATGATCATTAACATTTTGTAGATTGAGCAAGTTGCTTTTTCACCTTCAAACCTTGGGGATGGTTGAGAACCAAGTGCGGACCCAGTACTTCAAGCCAGACTCTTTGCATATCCTGATGCCCAGGTAAGCTGATTAAACATAGTTGAATTTACTTCAAAGCTTTGAACTCACTCATTGCTGTTATACGGTTGTTCTGAAAGAGATATTGCCTTGGTACCAACTTCAACCAAATTCCAATCAATTGTCCAATGAATCCAGTTGGCGAGTATCTCCAAGAATTTACTATTGTAATCACAATCCACTGATTGCTTGCAATCTTTTTGCTTATCACATAATTTTGATTGAATAGCCAACTTTCAACGTAATGGACAAGCTTCTTATTTAGAAAATCAAGGATCAAGAGCCAATTATCTTTCAAGTTTTCAAAGTATCAATCTTCCACCTAGTCTATATGATGTTTCAAATCACACTGTATGGGTAGGTGTTGCGGTAAGATCAATGAGTCAGGTTTGTCATTTCATGACATGTTTTTGAAAGATATGAGGTAGAATATAGCTCTAACTTCACAATACCTCGCCCGAAAAAAACAATCAGGTAACAGAAATTGACTTTGAACAACCTCGCCACTTTTTAAGTACTCTGAGCGAAGAACAGAAAAATCATTTTATCAGGTAAGAATCAAAATCCCATCCTAATCCAATCCCCAATCACTTGAATTCAATCGAATCTAAGGTAGAACATCAAAACTAATCTATCTTTTCATCTACATCAGCAATGCGGCTTCCAGTTTATCAAAAGTTACCAATCCACATGTGAAATCTGATGTCTTGGAAGTCTTTTCTAGACTTGATGAAAACTTGAGCAAGTTGATCTCTCAAAACATTCAGACATCTACTTGAGCTTGTTGAGAGCTTATCTCTCAATTGGTTGAATAAGACCTAGAAGTTGTTCAAATCGGATGAAGTTGAGTGTTATTCTTGTTTATCTTTTTGTATCATCGATCTTCTCAATGTTTTCCATGATTTTATGTCCTGTGATATACACATTCAGAATATAACCAGGTGCTTGTGAAAGTTCTGGTAAGAAAGAAGATAAGGCAGTTTGATGGAGAGAAATAATAACAACCGACAAAAGAGGGTATTCTACATATGGATCTGAAGAGCTCAACACTCGCGTCATGGTGTAAGAAAAGATGTATCACTAATACTGCTTGAAGTAAATTGCGTCTATACGCGTCATGACAATGTGCATAAGTGATCACTTTGTGATCCCACTTATATCAACACATCTGGGTGTCTAGTTCTGTACAAGCAATTGAAGTATCAATAATGAACTTGCCTGGAGTGATAAACCAGAAGGAGGTCCATGGCTGCTGTAAGCAGTGCGATTTGTGCGGTGGTTGGTGTATTGCTACTACTAGTCTCCGAACAACGTCGAAATCGCTGCGCTACGCACAGCAATATGAAGGGTCGTAGATAGTGGTATGATCTACCACTATCTTGAACATCCGCTACGCACCACTATCACGAACAACCCGCTATGTCTTTTATGTAGGGGTGCGCATCAGCCACTATGGGGCACTACGATATAGACTCACTAGCGCTATCATAGCGCACATGCAAAAATTTTTAATATGAACATCAAATATTATTAAAAGGCATTTAAAAAATAAGTGACAAACATATACAAGAACCATTAAACAATTGAGTAAGAGAGTAGAGAAATAGAAAAAAAAGAGAAGAAATAACTTGTATTAAAGATAGTCATGAAGTAGAAGGCAATTTAAATGATCGAGATATAAGAAAAAAAAAGAAAAGTGAGACTTGAAAAGTGAGATCGGGAGTGAGTGTAGGAAAAGAAAAAAGGAAAACTTTGACTTAAAGAGAGTAATTAACTTGAAGGTAAACTAAAAGATATGATGATTAAGAAAAGGAAAAAATAATTGAGATATCAAGTCATCGCTTCTCCATGTTCTCCACCAAGGTAAGAGCCTCAGAGAACTCGCCAGGAACCTTTATCCCAGCCTTGAGCCACTCCCGAGACGAAGCACATCGCTCAATGGTACGGCTAGTCATAGCCGATCAATCGGACCCGCACACGTCAGCTGCACCTGAAAAGATCCTTTCACAAGAACAGGTTGTTCCAGAACAACCCATAAAGTCACGAGCCATGAGGGCAAGGACAGGAAATGCGCCACAATTATCCTAAAGCATAAGACACAGTCAGAAATTTTGAAGTTAAAGATAAGATGATGAAGAAAGAATATGTACCTTCCACCACGACAAAAGTGTGCCACAGGTAAGAGGAAATTTTCCTGATATGTAACCTTCAAGTTCTTGTTTGGTATCACCGTTAGGTCCAGATGCCATAGAAGCAAATACATTGTATTCGTCATCAGTGACAGTATTATCTTGCTGGACAGTGGTGATTGTTGTGACCGGATGACTAGCTTGATATTGAATTGAATAAGAATCCAGATGTTGTTTGACAATTCTTTGGATGCGAGTGACATGTGATGGATGATGAAGTTCAAAGAACTTCATCCTGAGTCGAGGGTTCAGGACGGTAGCGACTACAATAGCATCACATTCAAGAGCTTCTGACTCGTAAGAATCAAGGCGACTGATCATGCTTGACGTCAATTTTTGAAGGCTGGCGTATGGAGTATAAGAATTGAGTTTTTGAAGGGATGTCCTGACACGGTGATAGTCGAGTAAAATTATAGCTGCTGTGGAATGATTGCCCTCGATCCTCGAGGTAGCTAACACAATAACCTAGTCAAGACATCAGGGATCAGTAAATGAATATAAGGTGGAAGGATCGAGAGAGATATCAAAGTACTCACTTCCATAACCTCATTCAAAGCAGATGCACATAGCCATTCGCTTTTTGAGATTGATAATTCCTCAAAATAACCCTCCTCGTCATTTGCTAACATCTGATTTATAACCTGTAAATAAAGTGATTTCTTAGTGATCTTCAAACCGACTGAGCTCAAAGAAAGGAAGTCTTACCTCGGCTCCATCTACCATGATTGATCGGCTCTGGTGCAAGCCATTCCATTTGCTGGACTCACCAAGGATAGGACAACGCAAAGTCCTACCCAGCTCCTTAGCACGGTTGCGGAATTCCAGACGTCGAGATGGACGGCGAGCAATCAGTCGGCTTACTCGATCGATCTGCAGAGATTGAAATCAGTATTGAGATGAAGAAAGTTGGTAAGAGTGTGAAGAGAGAGCTTACCTTCTTGATTGCTTGAATCACTAGGTCAGGTCGGCTTCTTGAACTAGGTAAGGCAGCAGGGTCTGGGAATTGAGATACTTGGTCATTGTGGTCACCGTCACTGTCAGATTCACAGTCGCGAGTGCCATTGCCAGATTCGCTAGCGTCCGAATCTTCAGTTTCATTGTCTTCTTCAACTTGCATTGCATCAGTTTCATCGTTAAGAGTGATGGAAGGGGTGGGAACGTTGAAAAGAGGCTGGGTGGTTGGCTTGGTGTGGCCGGGATCAAGACCGATCGAGGCTAGACCGTGCTTAACAAGCAGGGCTAGCTTGTGAGCATAGCAGCGAATCTGCATACGTCCTGCTGGCCAGTCGACACTCGGGGTAGCCTCTTGAAACATCCGCTGTAATTCATAAGCAAGGGTGCGGTTGTTTGATCCCGAATCGGTAGTTTGGGCTAACATGTAGATAAACAAAGCCAATCAGGTTTAAGTTTGAAGATGATAATGGAAAAAGATAAAAAAAACTTATCTTATCATGTAGACCATGCTTGATGAGGAATCGGGCCACTGGTCGTGCAAGTAGGACACCGGCGTGGTTCCACGCGGCCAGCTTTAGACTAAGATGGAATGTCTGGAACTCCCACTTATCGTCAATGAATGTTACATTCATTCCAATAAAGGCATACCAGCTCCGACGGGTGGTCCAGCCATCGTGAATCAGGCAGAACTTGCTTGAATTGTTCTAGATGATGACCAAGAGATAAAGAAAAGAAAAGGAGGGAAAAGAACAAAAAGAATCATAAAGTCAAAAGATAGAAACATAGGCAAAAGTTTGATCAAGAAGAAGATTTACCTTGATAGTTTCCAGAACCGTCTGTTGCAATCCCGAGTAAAGACGCTTGGCAGCGTTTGCTGCCCATACTGCCGATCGAAGGGCTGCCGACACGTTTGCCAATCGGAAAGCTGCTCGTAAAGAGCAGTCTTGGAATCGAGCCCATGGTAATGCTTGACGAATCACCCAGATGACACACATCAAGTTGAGAAGATCGACACTAAACTTGTCCTTAGAAATAAAATGATCAAGAGTTCCTGATTTGTTTGCCTGCACCAATCTCTGCAGCTCCTCCCACGACGGTGGAAGATCCAAACCGGCCGCTATGGCATCCGACCGCCTGGGGCAAGCGGGTCGACCTTTGCTTCCATCCCAATGCCCGTACAGGTTGTAGTAGCTAGTCAAACCCTTGAGGAATCGACCACGGCACCACCGACACCTATAAAGCCGTGGATCACCAGACGTCTGAAGAACATATATTAGTATCTAAACTCAAAACAAAAACAAAAACAAAAACAAAAACAGACTAACCTGGCCATTAGGATAGATCGGAGGGTGAAAGTACTTGAGTAGTTCTTGAACCCGAGCCAGGTGTGAAGCCCTGATACCAGTCCTGGGTCTCCTCGGAATGATCTCGTCTCCAGAATCTTGATCAATATCTACGCAGTCAGGAACTGTCTCGTCCTATAAATGGAAAATTATAATATTTATCAATTAATCATTGAAAGCGATTGTTGAGAACAAAGGAAAGTAAAAGATTAAACAGCTTACTTTTTTTCTCTTCTTTGTCACCTTTTTTTCGGTCTGACACTTTCGTTTTCCGGTTGAAGGCGATTGAAGGTCCAATAGATCGTCCTCATCTTCAGGGACAGCAAGAAAGAGCTGATCAATCGGGCCAAACAGAGAGCTGGAATGTGAGGGACCGGGAGTCGGAGATGCCACCTGAAGAGATCGTCGAGCGTCGAGCAAAGCAAAGACGAAGCCAGGAGATGGTCTAACTGGTGTCCTTGGCCGGAGTGATCGCCCTGAAGGCAACTGGGTTGGGGCAGTAGACGGGTCGGCAGAGCCAGATTGATCCGAGAGTTTGATCGAATCAGTCGATCTGGTTTGCTCTGAGAGGTTGATGGGACCATGACGACACAGTAGCAGTGTAATCAGAAAAATTTGAGATGCAGTTGTATGGTTCAGTTGAAGATAATTAGGATGGAAAAGAGATAGATAGAATGTAATTGGATGGGAAAATGTGGTCCAACGATGAAACTGGAATCGGTGGCAAGAGGAGAAAGGTCAGTGAATTGATCAAACAGCTTTTATACTCGTCGATTGGTACTTACATGTAATCCTACAAGTGACACCAAGTGACACTCAGACCCAATCTTGTCATTGCTACTCTTGATAACTTTCGCCCAAATGGTGGAGAATTGAAGGTAAAAACGGTGAGGGTGGGGTGGTGGAATGAGGTGATTGAAGACTTGTTGAAGGGTGGATCGGGTGTAAGTTGAAAAATAAGGGTACTCAAGGGGTAAATGGTCTGGGGCGGAGGGCATGGACATATACAGGTTCGGGCGTGGAGGGCATGTGTAGTATATGTAGTATATTACAGGTCATAGCGCTCGCTATGTGTACCGCTATGCATGTGGACATGTTACATACAAGCTCGAGCGTTGCACATGACCCACTACAGGAAATTTTGGTTTCCAGATAGGGCTGTGCGATGTCCACTATGAAAAGACCCCCTATTTTTAGCGGAAGTCCCGCAGCGCTTTCGCAGCGCTTCCGCTATATGATGCGGTGTGATTTCGACGTTGCTCCGAATGGGTGTGGTTTGTTAACAAGAGTAGAGAGGGCTGCAGCTTGGCAAGCTATACAGTGTAAGGTTAGGAGATGAAGTCAGCTTCATAGCGATTCTCTCAGAGATGGAGGAATCGTGGCAGTCGTGCAGCCTACATAGATGTTGTCAAGAAGGTCGCAGAGGGTAGCTTGTTGCTGGAAATGGAGTGTAGGAAGCTGATCAGTTTGAACGGAACCTACTTGATTACATATTACGGGTTCTAACAAGGGGTATCAGATTCAGTCATAAGTCCCATGAAGTACCATGGGGCTGGTGAATGAAGCAAATGTGGGAGCGGGGACTGGAAACAGTCGTCCTGCTTCATATATATGTAGATAGATATATAGATATGTAGATGTGTCTTCAAAGTAGTCAAGCACCATTCTACATTTGTATCGCTCACAATGATGTGATTTAAAGGAATGTATCGCGTCTCATCAAACCGAGCAAATTTTTGTATCGCTCAATGGTGATGTGATTCAAACAATTGAATCGCTCAGGGCTTTGCATCACGTCGCCACATGAGCGATGTTTAGTCGCATTGGGCTTGAATCGCTGAGCTTACCTTGCAATTCATCATTGCAACTCATTTTTATCGCTTTCAACCTCGCAACTTGAAATCGCAAGACAAATTTAATCGCTTTGTCAACATGCAATATAAAATCGCATGTTTATCATAATGCCTTGGAAAAATGTGATTTTCCATTGCCGGTATAAAGGCTATGTACAGTGGCATATACACATGCGAAGTAAAAATGTTGGTGGTGCGTGTGTCAGGGCACGTACCGTGTGCCCACTGCGGATGCTGAAGACGAAGAAGCCAAAGACACTGCTGCTTATATGCCAGATGATGCCGCTGTTCCAACACATTGTCGCGAGGCAAACAAGCTGGACAAGGTGCTAGCAAAGGTGATTACTTTTCATTTTCTTCAATGTTTGTTCACTGATGCTTATATATTCCATCTTTGTCCACTAGGTTGACTTTGTTCTGCAACACATTACCAGATCCGCCCCTTGGCGAAAAAAATTCAAACATATTACAAAGAGTATGGGGCTTCAATTGGAAGCGCTTATTGCCGCTTATGGTATAAGATGGAATATCAGGTACATTAGTTGAGATAAAGCCTGGAAAGCACAAGACGTAAGTGGAAACAACATACCGTTTTTAACAAGTTGGATAACTGACTAGGGAAAGAGCACCAGGTCATCAATCAGCTACTGAAGGATGATATTGCTTGTGTTCATGCAAAAAATTGTCGCCCTTGCAAGAATGGAAAGCCACATGGATATCTCCATGAATTGACAATTACACCCTTGGAATGGGCCCAAGTTAGAAACCTCAACGCAGAACTCAAGGTATGTTTTAATCATTTACATAAATGAACATCATTGTCCTTATTATCATTGTCATTTGCAGCAATTCCTTGATGCCACCAAGAGGATGGAAGGCCGGAAGCCCACGGGAGCTATAGTGATAGCCAAATACGTAGAACTCCGCAAAAAACTGCAAGAGTGTGTGACCAAACTTGATATACACAATGCCCTTTACCCGATGATAGGTGCCAAGCTTGAGAAAACTCAAAGCGTGCTGACAGAAGCACTGAACTGCAAGACTTTGGTAATGGCTTGCATGCTACATCCAGCTTTTTGCTTACAATTTTTTCATACATTCTTTGATAAGACTTCAACAATCTCAATTCAGGCAGAGGCCAAATTTACTGAAGAATTCAGGAAATATCAGTCAAAAACCAAACGCAAGGAACCCCTCACCAGTCAGACTGCCCAATCCACAGATTCAACTTCAAAAGTGTTGGTCTATGCCATTTACAGCGATGATGAAGACAACAACATGGGGGACGATAACCAACTGACCGACTACCTCCAAGGTAGAGACCAAATGAAATACTCAGATTACAACATCTCGGATCCAAACTTGGTGTTGGCATGGTAGGCGGTAAGCTGATTTACTTGCTTTATTACGTTTTGTCTCACACTTATTGCTAATCAATAACTCTAGGTTCATTGTAACCGATACCCCATCATTGCTTGGATGGCACAAGACTACCTCTCCTGCTTGGGTTCCTCTGATGAGCCCGAGAGATGTTTCAGCATCGCAGGTGATGTCTGCACAGCAGATTGTGGAAGGCTTGTTCCCATTGCCATTGAGAGGAATGTGTCAACTTCACTTTGGGCAAGTGAAGGTGTCTCATTAGGTAAAGGTTTTTTCAAATTGATGGAAGCATCACTGCCAGCATATTAACCTTGGATTGGGAAATCTGAGGCGTTCTCAGATCTGAAACCTCGGACAGAAGCTATCCGAGGTTTTGATCCGAGGTAATTTTGGGCGCATAATGATACCTTGGACAGAAACCTCGGATAAGATCTGTTCAAGGATTTGCATCCGACAATACCTCGGATCTCCCGATCCGAGGCATCTATGTTGGTGGTGCATCCAAGATTGACAAGTACAAGGAGATTGTTAAGGATCATTATATGCAAGGAGCTGCTATCAATGTGAAGTAGATTAATGTTTATTTCATTTCTGACTCTATTTCTTCATTTCTTGTGATTATACCCGCTGTGACCATTACAGTAGCGCAGCAATCACTTTCACAAGCTACGCTGCTAGGAGTGCCCTCAAACAGAAACGAACAAGTGTTACGTTGTGAGCCAAAGCGTACCTCTGAGGAGCTGCGCTGCTCTGACCTTGAGAACCCTGAAACACATTTCAGCTGCGCTGACATGCTTCTTGCACAAAGCGTAGTGGAGCGTAGCTGGTCCAACATTGGTTCAGCTCACACTCAGCCATGTTTGAGGTATGTCACAAGGGCTGGGAGGTCTTGAGATTGATATCCATTTTCTATTTGACTTACCATTGAATCCAAAAAATATCAGGAATTCACTCTTTCTGCCTTAGTCTCTTTGACTCTCTACCTTTTGTATCATAATCTACACCTGGTGAAATTTGTTGAAGTGTTGCCTTTTGAACAAATTAATATTTTGCCAATGACCCAAGAGACTCAGAGTCCCAAACATCAATTATCAACCAGCCAGACAAACAAAACATAGTTTAATTCCATCTGCTTATAAAATGCTTCAACATTCAAAATTGACTGACAAAATAAATGTGACCACCATCAAAGATCACCTGATTGGGCCTGGCTTGGTGAAGCTGAGCTCAAAGTTGGGTCGGGCTTTAACGGATATAGTGGCTCCACAAAACAGCCGGGACAGGTCCGAGGCTTGAGCGAGGAGTCTCGGACCTGTACCGCAGCAAGGGGCTGGACGAGGGAATCTTGTTTACTTAAAGCATGAAGTCCTTCACCGATTTTTCTATCCGCAACGCCACGAGATCAAAGGTTTGTTATCATCAATCGTTAAGGAGAATCAACTGCCCTCAACAACCCACATATAAGCATTGCTCAGTAACGACTGTAACGACCAATCCGCCCGCTACAGCTCCTGCAAGTCGTGGAACGTGAATGATTTAATACCGTGCTTCACGAATCACCATACCTTTTGTGATCAGAATGTGGCTCAGCGGAAAGCCACTTGAGACAAGAACCAGGGTGATCATTTGCGCATACTCTGATGATAAGACTTGGACAAAATCTGAAATGATGATGCGCAGATTCAAGACTGGCTCAATTATGGTTTTGAAGTAGTGACAGGCTAGATGAAGTTAAATGATAAATCCAGTCTATGTTTTGTCAGAGATTCTGAAGTGGGACAATTCAAATCCGGATCTTGAGCAGTTGGTTATATATTGTAGCTCGACTCACTCTCACATGACATTAACAACCTTCAAAACTGCATACTCATCTACATGAACACATTAAACAACATGATGTTATCATTATTCACATTAGTATTTGGGTCATATATCAGCCAGTTTCTCTTCGTAAGATGCGGACTACCAGAATTTATTTATGCGGATACGTTGGTAACACCCGTCATGGTGAACATCTTCAGCTTTGTACCAGAACATCCTCAAAATGATTTAAGTGGGACTGTCAAGAACGCAAATAAACTCCAGTTTTCAACGAGGATCACGCCATACGCCGCTTTCTTTCAACAATGTAAAGCGGTTAGAGATAGAACTAAAAATCAAGAAATCAAATCTTTAACTGAGAAAGTGGAGTTCATGATTTCAACTCTAACCCCAACTTTCGAATCTTGGGGTGATTGGCTTAAACGTCATCGAGACACAGTCAATGAATTTATCCAAGTAGCGTATCAGGCCTTTGATTCTGATATGAGTCCCAATCACAAGGAAAGGATTTGGATTGTTGGCATTTTATCTGCGATTTCAACTCATATGCCGCCAGATCATAAGACAAAGATGACAATAGAAGAAAAAATCGGGAAGATTCCTTGGACTAATCAAGTGATTTTAGAGATACAAGCTACTAAAGGTTGGTACATAGGTTCTGCAAAATCAATTTTTATCAGATAGTTGGCTGATGTTCACCTCTCGAACTTGGAGTACAGCCTTTGAACCATTGATGACAAAACAATTTGAGTCGCTTTGGCTAAGACATGAACATATTTCAGCAGATGAAGGTAGCAAAGGTAAGTCAAATATTTAGTCAGTGGTTTACAGAACACACTCTTACCTTGATGACGCTTATATAGACGCAGAGGAGCTACTTGAAAGGTCCGATATGTTTGGGTTTTTCGATACAGCGAAGGAAGAACTGATTCCCTGTCGACTGACAACTATATATAAGCTGATCTCGAAGCACCTAATGAAAAGCAAACTTCCTGAGGATGTCAATGAAATATTAGAGCTTATACATGATTTAAAAGACTTCTTTAAGACAACTTATCTTCCCGAATGGGAAGGAAGATATTGCGAGGCAATTCTACGACATATACTAAAACATTCATCTCAGACCCAAAACCTCTTTAGTAACCTTCTTCAGGATTATGAGTTTTTTAGACAAATCCATTTCCCATTTGCAAAGAAGGACATGATCGAATATCTACAAGAAGAGATTGGAATGAATGTTGTGGAAGGATACATAACTAACATAAAGGGTTGGAAGGAGGATGTTAATTCACGCGGAGTTTCTGCAGATGCACAAGTAATTATGGAGAAGTTTTATGACCTCATGGATCCTCAAAGAATTGAGAAAAATTACTGTCATCATCATAAGTTTTTATCTGCATTTTATCTCATATTTCCTACCCGGGAGAATATACTCAAGGACTCAATTGAAAGATGGAAGAAACCACAGGGGATATTGAAGAATTGATGAACATGTGGTCTGAATTGTACCCAGATGGTATCATACCAGATGCCAACTTCGGTGAATATCAATGGATGCTTCTGATCAAAAGTTGGTGAAATTTTCCACTATCTTCTAAACCGTGTACTCATGTTTATGCAGTCCGTATATGAAGACCCCTTTTATGTTCAGGAGGCTGTGCGCCACTGGGCAGTAACCAAGATGAAGCATGCAGAAGAACCAAATATCTTGGAACTAGGGAAATACCTTGACAGCTGGCCAGATGACAACAAGGGGGACTCAGTATCCAAGAGCTATGAGAAAGTTGTTGAAACTTTGACAACTTTACAAAACACCAAAACATCCAATGAGGTTTATGAAATGAGTCTTGAATTCATTTACAATCTGGTAGGTTTTAAGAGTGGAGGTGCAAGTGAGTTTGTGCACATGATGAAAGCCTCTAGAGATTTCAGAACAATCATCCAGAAAGCTGTCAAGAAAGTCAAAAGGATGAGGAAAATTCCTCCTCTGGTAGACAGAACTCTCCCTGTGTCAGCTTCAGGGTTCAATCACTTTCTACAAATACTTGGTGATGTGAGTGATACTGGACTTGTTACTTTGTTTGGCTGTGGCATTGAGACTTGGTTTATTGAATTTTATAAAAACATATGTTGTTTTGGTATATGTTTAGATTTTGGACAATGATCAACTCAATCAAGAACAGAAGGATGTGTCGATTGAACAGGTGACAAAACAATTAAAATTTAAATCACATGATTTTCATTTGATAATTGGTGGCCAGCCTGTCAGTTTCCACTTCAAGGAACATGATGTGAAAGAAGGGAAAAAACAATTATCATCAATCTGGGTTTGAAGCAGTCAAGTTGTCATGACCAAAAGAAACAGTCACCTTCAATTGTTTTCTTTTGTTATCCATAGTGTATTTTCATGTTAGTTTAATGTGTTAATTTACCATTTAACTTCCCACCTTATTTCTGTCCAAATCCTAATTTAGCAACCCAGGACAGTAGACTCTTTACAAGAAAATATATAAACAATTCCATTCATAACACTGGGTATGGTATCAAGTAGAAAGAAGCACAAAATCATGGACCAAATATTCTGTAATTACCAAACCAATCTCAACTCATCATTTTTTGTCTTGCTACTGTAAGAAAGAAAAGGATGATTTTGAATTAATTTTGATGAGATGGCACTAAAATATCTTGTTTTATGATTTTTTTGAGGAAATTCAATGAATCAATTCTTGGTGCTTGACACTACAGCACTGGCTCACTAGCAGTATAGACGTTGTGGTCAACAGTAGAATTTGTATCCCCCCACATGATTGGCCCACTTTTGTTTTTTTCTCCACACTTCTATTTTCTCAAGTCATCCTACACACATCCTATTGCAATCACATTACCTAAAAAATGTCAAGCCAAAAGTTGCAATGCAAGAAAGTGAAAATTTAACTGTGTCTTTTTGCTTGTTCTACTAATTCCCCATACTTTTGTGGAAGAGAACATGTTTACTCACAATAAATCACAGAAAGGCTTGTAGGTTTTCATAAAGTGCCCAACTCCTTTCTATTTCCAATACTACACTTTGATTCAAGTTTAAGGAAAGTGAACATTAGTCATATTCAACATTTGTAACTACCACAAATTTAATATCTTCCAAGGCAGCAGAAAACTCTCCATAGCACATTTATACTTGCTTCTTTGTGCTCCTTGGGGTTTTCAATATTTTGCATGGAAATAACTTTTAAATGTGACAATAAAACTCTGTTGTTAGGCTTCAGAGTGGGAACTGTAAGAACCTTGACTGGACCATGTTATAAACTTGGATTTTGCCCAACCACCCAAAGACAATGGTTGTGGACAGATTTCAAGATTTCAACCAGGCCCAGCAAAAGTGTTCAAAGGTCTCACTCTGAAGGCTGAAAACATTGTTTTGTTAAGAGATCCAAAATTTATTTGATGATAAATATCAAGAAAAAAACAGACATGTACATAGAAAGCCTTATTGTTTTTACCATTTTTGTTTTCTGTTGTGGTGAGTTTCCCACAGGAATATGCACACAGGATTTTCTTTTACGTGTGGAAATTATTAAATTTGGGGTAATGTGTTATCCATAATTTTATTTAGATCCAGGGTGTTGTTGAAAATTGAAGCCAGCTGTGGGCATGTGTTTCACATGATCAGAAGGTTGACTGCACTACATCATGTGTCAACACTCCAATTACCGAAATGATACAGAAAAATGAAGATTTTGCTGGCTCATATTGCATCAATCAAGCAATAAAAGAAAGCATTGTCAATGACATCATGTATTGTTTTGCCCATAACCAATATGAAAACTAGTCCTTGGTTTGGGTTGGCTGTACTTATATGGCAAAATCTGCCATCTGGTCTTGGATGTGCAATATAATACCAATACAATATCAAAATTTGTGTTAGATTGGTTTTGTCATTTGTGGAGCTAGGGACAGATGTACCAATCTTTCAGAGGCTGGTTTCTACAGGAGCTCAAAATTGTCAGGGTAGAACTAGTATTCCATACGAGTGGTCTAGTCAACAATTGTACTATGGTCCTGATGGCCATTCCCCTGGTTACAGGGAATAGGTAGCTGTTAAGTTCTGCAAGAGAAGATTGTGAACAGGTAATGTCAATGACAGATGTTGATCCTGATACTTCTAGGACAAGTTCAGACTGGAGGCCCACTATGAGTTCACAGATGATAGTATTAGCAGGTCACTCCTGAGCCTAGTTTACTGGTAAGTTCAATGGCTAGGGATCTCTTGGTTGTTTGTATAAGAATAATCAATAAAGAATAAGTTGTTGGCACTGATTTTAGTAACTAAGTCAAAGGGGAGCTGATAAGAGCTCTGTGGGAAGGTCTTGGGAGCTGGCTGTTGAAGCAACAGTGGCATGGTTAAGCTAAGTTAGCGCTTAGCGGTGCATTAGCTTGGTGATTTTTTATTGCTAAGCTAACACTAAATCCTTAGCGCACTTGAGCTAAGCTAATCAAATTTTGATTTTTCCTTTAGCGGGTCTGCGCTAAGCTAAGCCGGGATCTTAGCTACCAAAAAGAACATGTTTTAAGTGCAAAAAAGGGCCGCTAAGCCGCTATTAGCGGTTTAGCGGCCAATTAATTGGCTTAGCAGGTGTCATTTTACGCCCGCTAAGCTAATGGCTTAGCTTTAGTGGAAATCCTCTAAGATAAGTGTTAGCGGCTTCTAGCTAAGCTAAGCCAATGTGGCAAAAATCCTTAGCTTATCTTAGCAAGCCACCATTGGTTGAAGTGAGTCAATTTCTTGGTTTTTTGGCGGTGAATATAAAAGTAAAAGTTGTGTGGTAAAAATCAGGCAAGTCCTTTCTCCTTCAATCTGAGGAAGTAAGGTTTCTTTATACCATTTCCTTGTCTAGGGATAACTTGTGGTTCTGATAAACGGATACTTGTTTTCCTAGAGAGTGGTCCATGGTATGCTTGTGGCTCTTCAAGAACTTGATACCTTTCCCAATCCAGTTTTTCATGGCCATGCGGCTCTTTCTCAAGGTGGGAGCTTAGTGAGGTCCACTCCTTGTTGTTGTTTATTCCAACCTTGGTATATTTCTCTTTTGGGACATGACATACTAACCTGTAACATTAATATTCTCTTTATTAATCTTGTTGTGATTTTTTAGTGTCCTCTGTGGGTTAGTTTTTTAGGAGTTGAATCTCTGCCTTGCTTTTGGCTTCAGGATTCTACTCTCTTTATTTTAGGGGGTCTTTGAAACTAGACCAATAAGATGTAGGGCATTTTTATTTATAATGTTCCTTAAGGTTTTATGTAAGGTTATCCAGATGAATCAAATACACCTAAATGAAATATAATAGTTAACTGTGTTTTGAAGAATTCTTGGCTCATACTGAGCTCAAGGTCTGACAAAAAGTATTGTTTCTGATGGCCACCCTTTATAGGGACATACCAGGGTATTTTGATGTGACCTATGTGATTCTGATTGAGATGATGCAGTGGAACATTGTGGTGCTCACAGTGTCACAACATAGCACACTTGTGAACCCCATCTGGTTCATGGCTTGCAATGACAGCACATTGAGCCTTTGTGAAGGCCACAAGAGGTACTCTAGAGCCAATTTAAAACATTTTGGAAGACTATAAGCAATGTCCCAATGAATCAAAGCTCGAGTGAATCCTTATCAATTCACAACAAAACACCATGTGAATATCCTTGTACCACGTTGACGTTGTGGTGATCTATTTATGATATCAAGCAAGAAAATTAATCATCTTTTACTTTACCAATTTATTAGCAAACTTCAATATAGCAGAGAATTCGAAATTCAGGTTTTCAGATCAATTGAAGCTCTTAGAGGCTTATGTATACTTAGTAGCTCATTATTATGTCATCTTATTTCAAAATTATTATTAAGATCAACATAGTTTACTTACAAAGTTATTACAAAAAGACAGAAAAAGAAAAGATAAGAAAAATTTGAAAATATAGGTGTAAAAGTTGGAAAATGGTTTTTAGCTTATTTATAATTAAGTTATGGGTTTTATGAGGTTAAAATATGAAAGAACAACAGTTTATTATACAGTAACAATTCTAATCTTCAAGGTTGATAAGGGAAAACAGAAGTTATTAGCAGAAAGGAATTTTTTCGAAGTTGGTAAACAAGGGTTATGCATGTAGTTTACATATGTAATGGTGGTAGTAGTGGAAATTAAGGTTGCCAAGAGGATTTTCCGGGATTTTTAAGGTTATAGAAGATGATGTCATATTACATGAGCAAGAAAAAGAGAGTAGCAGCTGTGAAAAGTGAAGAAAATAGGTGAAAATCGTCGAAAATGAAGGTTTTCAGATAATTACATGTGTCAAAAGACGTCAGAATAAGTTGGTAGATAGCTCATTCAACGCAGAAGAGTGGATTACATAATGTACAATCTTTAAATCATTAGTAACGGAGGTGTATGTAAAAAGTTATAAGGCAAATAAGAAATTGGTGTGAATCTCGAATTTACAGTCACAAGTCAACATGTAACACCAAAAACCTTAACTTCACAACTCAATATCTTACTCATCACTCATCAGAAGTAGGTCATGTATGTGTCAGAAATGATCAGTAACACGTGGGCTACAAGATGCACTTTAGTAATCAAAAATTGGAGCACATCTGAAAAAATTTGTAATCTCAAAAATTGGGTTTCAGCTAGTTTACAAGGAAAAAACCACCTGTATTCATCTTAAGAAGTGCTGTGCATCATATTATTGTGTCATTGATCACTTTTGGCTGTGAAAATTACATCATACATTAGTAACAAGATCATTACATTGCGTCATTACATGGTTTTTAGGGTTATTTAGGCGGATTTGATTGGTTTTTGAAGCTGTTGACTGTTGTAAAAGTTGTTACATGTGGATATAAGTACTCCTTGATGATTTTAGGATTGTAGCGCCCTTTTCTCCATCTTATACCTTTGTTGTAGTGTTATAAATCATCATTTATTTACTATATTTGTACTAAGATCACTTAAATCCGCCCCTTCAAAGCAAGGAGAAATTTATTTACGTGTGTTAAAGACTACAAGTCAAATTGGGATTAATACTCACAACAGTATTGCTAGTAATAACATAGTGTGTGACTTTTTTGCGCTTAAAAACTGGGAATAATACTACACAACAGTATTGCTTTATTTTCTCTGGTGCCTTATCTATTTCTCTGTTATCACCAAGTGGTCAGCAAGTGCCCTTGTGCTGGTTTCTTTGAAGAAGGCAGTCTTTAGGCAACTTCTACTATATTACACGTAGTAGATTATCCCTTCTTAGGTGTTGTAAAGCTCTTGTTGAGCTTTAAATACTACAACGTGCACACACAAAAGACTTTCCTTAGACCCTGTAAAGACCCATCAAAGAGATGCCACAACAGGTGCATCTTCCCCTTATCAACTGGGGCATCGAAAGTCAGTGAACCCCAGCTGATGACAAAGGATTCTGCATATCCTATGAATAAACTACTATTCACAAATTAGGACACTCAACAAAAATCTCAGTCTAAATCTGACCAAAAGACTTTGAGATCTGGTCCAAAAATCTCTGTGTGTGCACGTTGACGTGCTACACAAATATTGACACGGTGAAAGACATTTGAACTCTAAAAGCTGAAGGAATTACAATCAATGGGAATCTTGTTTAAGTGATACAGTAAGCATCATCAGCTGGTTGCTCAACCCAATTTGCAACTGAGCTGCCATGCACAGTTGCAATATTTTACTACACAGTTGAATTCTTGCGGAAAATACCATGAGATTTAATAAAGAAATTGCTATCATGTTTAAATATGTACCAAGATAAAATGGAGAAATATCATTCTATCAATATTCCTTGAATGTATGGCTTACTTTATAATTTAGACTAAAGAAATGCTCCCTTGTGTGTGCATTCAAAAGGCTTTTCTGATTTTGTCACACTCATTCCTACAAGATGAGAAAATAGCTTATCTTTGACCTTTACCCCTTTGAGGTATCTGCTTATCAGAAGGGGCTGCAAGCTCATGTAATGATACACCACACTTTGACATGTTCATCCTAGATATGATCAAACTGTAAGGGCTCTGGTCTAGGGTCTTGTAGAGCATAGCTCTAATTAAGGCACATAAGGGTTAACCCAAACCTTTCAAAGTCTATGTACAAGTTCTTTCCAACTCCTTTTCTCTAACTTCTAATGTTTTGTATTTGATAATTGTACCTATCTTTTCTTGACATATTTGAAACCATTAAATCAAACCCTTTTTTGTATATCACCACTATGATCAGTTGTGTCCTGTTGTCTTTGATTCCTTGAATGACGTATAATAGTTCGGCTCATTGAATGGGAATGGGTTGAAAGGGTTTTACTTGAGGGAGTGTTTACTTTTAGTATCTTATGTACATATGTAGTTAACAACAAGCCCACTGTGCCAGGTGATTTTTCTCGGACTCGTCCGCCCCTGGCACAGGGGGCTTGCACATTAAACGACAATCGTTGCGTGACTAATAGCCACCTTTTGGTGGGTGTTTTTTCACTTCGCTTTTACACCACGACCCACAAATGCATTTTCTTCAAAAAAACACCATGTCGTCATCATCAAATCAATTTATTCCATCACTGCTATCGACTTCAAATCCCAATTCAACACCTTCAAGATCAACTGCTTATTTTGAGATTTGAAATTTCAACCGCTAAGATTGTTATGTGTACCCTTAAAAAGGCTCGAGAGATGGTCAATTGACTCCCTTAAACAAACTTATTACTCGTTTTCCAGCTCAATTCTTGTGAGCTGGCACTTTTGATTCTCTTTTTTTTCTAATAGAAGTTATGTACAAGATGCTGAACTCATACCAGTCAGTTTCAGAAACAACATCAAAGTAATGTTGAATGAGATAGGATGGGTTGCATCCAAAAGTGACCCAAATTTCACTTTTTGGGGCTATTGGTCACGCCAGAGATGTCGTTTAATGTGCAAGTCCCTCGTGCCTCGGCTTCGGGTTACCGTGAGCTTTTGCACGATTGGACTTGGGTTAAGTTAGGTACATATGTAGTATCAAGTAACTATGTACTTAACTACATACTTCTCAACTTAATTTTACAGTTTCAAATTTGTATATCGACTTCGGACCCACTCAGCTTCATGCTCAGCTCAATGACCTCGACTGCCGATTGACAACTTCGATTTCTTTAACTTCCACTTTACTCTCATTACTATCAGAAGAAAACCATGTCGTCATCATCAAATCAATTTATTCCATCACTGCTATCGACTTCAAATCCCAATTCAACACCTTCAAGATCAACTTCTGCAATGGCTCTAGCTAAAAGACCTCAACTCGGTTCATTGACCGCTTCAAATGATAAACCAATACCCAAGAACGCTCAAAGGAACAATCCGGCTTTCCTCACCAAACTATTCACGTTCGCTTACTTGATTTTACTATCTCCGGTTTAATTTCTGATTCGATTGGATGAAATGTCGATACTTACGATTGTTTTACCCTTTCAACTGATAGAATGGTGAATGATTCAGAGACCAATCATCTCATTAGATGGTCCGAACCATCTGGTGACTCTTTCTTTGTCGTCTCATCTGAACGATTCGGACGTGAACTTTTACCAAAATATTTCAAGCACTCCAATTTCGGTTCATTTGTTAGACAACTTAATATGTATGGTTTTCATAAAGTACCTCATCTCAATCAAGGCGTTTTGCAAGGTGAAATACCCGAAACAGAGATGTACGTATTTTCATTTTCACACTATTCAGAGCGAATTCCAAGATCTTTTTTGTTGGCTGATCATGTTTGGTTTTCCTTTACTATAATTTCACGCATACATTATGGTTTTCAGGTTGGAATTCACTAATCCTCATTTTCAGAGGGGCCAACCGGATATGCTATGCCTCATTCAACGGAAAAAAACTGCACCTGAACCTACTCCGGCTACAGCGCAAGCTGAGGGCGCCGACCCTGCTCAGCAGAGTACATCTACTCACCCATCTCTAGACTTGGCAGCTGTATTATCCGAGATCACTGCTATCAGGAAACATCAAGCTTTACTTTCGACTGACTTGAAGAATCTACAAAGCTCAAATGCTCATCTTTGGCAGGAGGCCATCGCTAGTCGAGAACGAAATAAAAAGTGTCAAGAGACAATCAACAAGATTTTGGGATTTCTTGCTCAAGTGTTTGGTGGTCGAGTTTTAAATGCTAATAGTCAGTCCTCTAGGCCTAGTAATAATAATCCAACCTCACGATCCCCTGAAAGTGACCTCGATACCGACTTAGGTGTCAACGAACATGGAGAAGATGAAACTGACGTGATGGTTGGTGAAGCTTCGATACCCACCGGTGACAGTCCCGACACTGAGATGGATTCTAGAGACCCTACGGACGATCAACTAAGTTACCCAACGACTTCAACCCAACCCGCTCCAATCTATAATATGGCTAGGCTTCCAAGACTAATGTTGGAAGACGTTCAACGGGATGATAAATCAGATCAACCTCAGAGTAAGATCACTTTTTCACTGCAATTCCACTTTTGAGTGTTCAGACAAACTAACGAAACATTTTCCATACGTCATTAGAATCACAGGTCGATGACAGGTTACGACGAAATGTTACCCCCAAAACGCCTCGACGCAAAGGTCATTGATGTTGCTTTTGCTTATCACGACACTTTGACTAACATGAGCTTGATCTTTTATCAGACTCCCACAACTTGTTCGCTGCGGCTCTCACTTCCTTGACTTCCTCACCTAAACAGAATCCGAAAAATCGTAGTCGATTTGCCAATGTATCCGACTCGCCACCTGAAGCGATGATTGACCCGAATTTAGAGACCTCAGTTCAAACTCCACTTGGAACAGCCGAATCCCCTCCAAGTCCTCAAGAAACTGCAAAACAGTTCTCACCTGATGCAGTTTTACAAGCTTTGTTTAATGAAAACTCCATTCAAAACCCATTTAGTTCGAGTGATGGAATGTTTTCTGGAATCAATTGGACCGATTTGATTTCTACCAACGAATCAAGTATCCTAGATAATACTACTTCAACACTCCTTCCACCACAAAGCCAGCTGACATCCTCATCACCCCTCAGGATCACTAACGGTCTCGATGACCCTCCTTCACCTTCTTCTATTACCCAACCCACCACACGTCCCAACCCAAGTTCTCCTAAAACTTCGATTGCTATAAATCCATTAACTCAAACTCAAGAGATTAATTCGATTGATCAAAAAGTGGAAACTTTGGAAGCTGCTATCGAAAGGTTGGTAGGATACCTACCTAAGACTGTTGACGATAAAACCTTTGAGGTCGATAACAATAAGAATGACGTTTTAAAGATGGATAATGATAATCTAGCTTCATTTCGAAGTCAAACAAATGGCGATCAAGCATTTGATCCGGATGCATTTATGAAATACTTTTGTATGTTAACAAAATAAGTATGATATCCGGAAAACAGAGACATGATCCAACTAATTTCAAATTCTTTATTGTTTTGAAAATCGATAGTGAGTTCAGATAAATCTTTATCTGCCCCGACAGCGAACCAAGTACCAAAGGATCACAATGTTAATGATATACGAAGTGATCCAATCGAAGGCTTCACAGCAAATAAGGTAGTAGCCGGTAATTTACCTGAATCGACTGTAACGTCAATTCAAGATCCAGCATTACAAGATTCGATTGATTTTGATCGAATTTTAGATGAATGGACATGTGATGAAGCACTTGAATCAGATCAACCCACTAAATCGAATTTAAGTCCAGTTTTAAGCGATCTAAGAGCGATCTCAGAATCCAATAAACCTTCTTCTACTACTCTTGTTGGACCATTGACCAGAACCACATCAAGAATAAATGATTTGACTAGTAACAACAATATACCTGATCGAATCTCTACACCTGATTTAGCTCAACTATTAGGCGTTTCTATTGATAATCCTAGTACGACTACCACCAATCCTTCATCTAACGCTGAATTAACAAATGACAAAAATGAATCTGCGATTTTCAATTTCGATGATGTTGATCAATTAAGAAGAATAATGGGACAAAAACCTGAAATGAATCATCAAATCAATAAAACTGTTAATGAGAAACGTGGGAATGGTGGAAATGGAAATGAAGATGGAATTTATCATTCAGGTGGGATCTTAAATCGAAATAAAAAAGCTAGGGTTTAACTAGGAAACGAATCAAAGATTGGGAAAACAAAATGCTTTGATTATTTTACCACCACCACCACTACTCTTAAACAAAAAGAATGTACCAGAATTCCACCAAAAAAAGAAACCAAAGGAGAGAAGGAAAAAAAAGGTATTTTTAAAAAAACATCTTATTTCTTTTGATTGATTGGTTTACTAAATGTAAAATTATATATACTCTATATATTATCAATAAAAATGCATTTTCATGATGTGATGATCGCTGAACATATCTTTCTCAAAAAAAACTTTGGGGTCTTTTGGAATTTTCTTTATAAGAATTGAGGAGTCTTTTTATTTGAAAAGTATATAAATATCAAGATCCAAAAAGGAAAGAAAAGTCAAAAACAAGTGATTCTTTAATTAAACTTCTTTGGTTGTTTGGTTTGGTTTTTTTGGTACCTTGAAACTGTTTTCTTTTTGTCAAGATTTGAAAATGTATTACTTAACACAAAAATTGCAATTTTTTTAGTTTGTTTTTTTGGTTCTGCAAGAGGAGTAATGGATTATAAATTGATTGTAAACCAAAAAATGAATCAGTGTAAGTAGCTAACTATCTCCACTTTTTCGTGAATCAAACTTAAGTTAAAAAATACCTTTTTGTGAAAAAAACCAAATCAATTGTTCATGTCTTGATTTATGAACTTGATGATTTGAAAAATAGGATCACTGATCATGTCTCGGTATGAACAAAAGTTTTGTGTAACTCATAACAATCATAAATGTGAGAAGCATTTTCATTGAGCTTCATCTTGAAAGTTGGTCAAATATCTAGCAAGTGTAAATCATGAATTTACATAGGAAATCATCTATTTGAAGATCACTTTTCATCAGAACAACTTCCAAAAGATGTTGATCAAGTTAAACTTGTTCAAAAGGCGTGAATTTTTATAGCAATAGCCAAATGTTTACTAATATTGAACAAAAAATCCCACCAACAAAAGGTGCACCCTGAAAACCAAACTGCATATACGCTTAGGAATTGGCTGTAAAATCACTATGGACTTTATTTGAATCAAGTCTTGAAACATACACCCAAATCGCAGAAATCATCTTGTACTGAAACGAAGCAGTTTAATTATAGATGGACAGCATGATTATAAATCTTTGAAGTGAAGATGCGCAGATATGAGACTTGACTCATGTGGGTCTGATAAAATTTTGAAGTGTGTAATGGGCTCGATAAAGTGCAAGAAAATACGTAAATGCTTTGTTAGAAATTTTGAAGAGGATATAATTCAGATTGGAAACTTAATTTGGTATACTGATATATAGCTCCTTGAGTCACACTCACATGAGAGATGCCACCTTCAAACCGGAGAAAATAGCTACCCAAACACAGCAGGCAAGATGAAAAGAATATTAACATTATTGGTAGTCGGTTTAAATCTAAGCCAGTCTTTCTTTGTAAGATGCGGACTAGAAAACGTGAATTCCATGGACACAACGGTCCAACAATTCTCAAGAGTCGAGATGGTGAACAGTTTTAGCTTTTTACCAGATCTTTCACAAGATGTAATTGGGGTCGTCAATGAAGCGAACGCACTCCCGTCTTCGACCAAAACCACACCATATGCAGCTTTCTTTCGAAAAAGCAGAGAGGTTAAGGAACGAACTGATAACAAAGAGATTAAAAAATTGGCTGACATAGTGATCTCAATGATTTCGACTCTTAGACCAAGCTTGGAGTCTTGGGAAGATTGGCTTCAAAGAAATGAAGAAAAAGTGAACGACTTTATAAGAGCAGCGTCTCTTAATCATGAGATGGGTTGTGATGACATTGAAAGGACATGGATTGTTGGAATTTTATGTGCGATTTCAAAGTATTCACCAACAGATGTGGATGGAATGACAGGAGAACAAAAGATTAACAGGCTCCCTTGGAGTAATCAAGTGACTCTGGAAATAAAAGCTGCCAAAGGTTAGCCAATTCTTCAACTCATTCTCGACCAGTTGGCTAAGCTTGTACTGCCTTCATCTTAAACTCAGCCTTTGAACCATTTATGACGAAACGATTTGAGACACTGTGGCTTGGAAAACATATTTCAGCAAGTGAGATTAGCAAAGGTATGTAAACTTACTTTTGTCTCATTGTTTTGAAGGGTACAACTTTATCTTGATGGTGTATATACAGACTTGGAGGAGCTTCTCGAAAGGGCCAGGATGTTTGGTATCTTTGACATGGCCAAGAAAGAACCGAGCAGAGGGACCAAAATCTACAAGCTTATCTCAAAACACCTCTTGCAAAGCAAACTACCTCAGGATGAGGATGGGATCTTAGATGTGATCAATGATTTCAAAGATCTATGTCAGAACACTGCAGTCTATGGATGGGTGACAAAATATTGTGAAGGAATCTTTCGACATATACTAAATCATTCATCCCATACGGCAAAAGTTTCCAAAACCCTCTTTCAAGATTATGGGTTCTTCCGGAAAATTTCTTTTGCCTTTGCAAAGCTGGACATGATTGACTATATAAATCAACAACCCAATTTTCCAGCCAAGGAGAAGCACCTGAAGAACATTGAGAGTTGGAAAGAGGAAGCAACCTTAAAATCATTCTCTCCAGGGGGTACATATCTTTTGGAAAGTTTTTACAAAAATCTGGATTGTAATACTAGACAAGAAGATTATCTTGATCATCATAAGTTCATAGCTGCATTCTTCCTTGTCTTCCCTACCAAGGAGAATCATCTTAAAGAATCTATTGAAAGGGGATACAGTTACCACCACCAAGAAGTTGAAAAATTGATGGGCATTTGGTCTAGAGTGTACCCAGATGGTGTTGTACCAGATGCTACATTTGGTGAATATAAATGGATGCTCCTGGTGAAAAGTAAGCAGATTAGACAACCCATATCAAAACAAATTCATGTGCACTAATATTTATCTTGTCTCACAAATCTTCAGATCCTGCTTGGCTTGAGAGAGTTATGCTCCACCAGATAGCAACCCAGCTGAAGATTGCAATGGGACCATGTATTATGGATCTAGTTAATGTACTTGCAACTGGGCCATGGTCAAGCAACTACATAGGTTTTGCAGCTTCTGTGCAATATAAGAAAGTCATTGATAATCTACAAGTGGCTGATGCTGGTATTGCAGCTGATGTGGTTTATGAACTGAGTCTGAAATTGGTGTACCACTTGATAAGGTTCAAAAGCGGATGTGACAATGGATTTTCAGGAATTTCAAATCCTACAAAAGAATTCAGAACAATCATCTACAATGCCATAGAAACTTTCACAAAAATGAGGAAAGCTCATCCCCCTGTCAAAGGAAATTTACCTGCTTCAACTCCAGGATTTGATCACTTTTTATACACAGTCAGTGATGTGAGTGGTAGAATTAACATTTTCTTTGACTGTGTACATCAGGTTATTAATTTTTAGCTTAACATATGTTTTTTGTTGGTATCTAATAGATTTTGGACAGTGGTAAACTTGATCATACACAGGAAAAAATGATGATCAAACAGGTGACAGAGCAATTAAAATTTAAACCACAAGATTTTCATTTGATTATTAGTGGGCAACCTTTTAAGTTTGAATTCAGTGAACCTTTAAAAGCTGAAGTGAGTAACCAGAAAGATGCAACATCGGTACTTGATATTGATCAAAAGGGATCAGGGCCAGACCACACGCAGTATATCCTTAAGACACCTCAAAGACCATCAGGATCCAAGATAGCTAATCTTGCCAAATATTTCATATGGAAATGTGAGAAGCACTGAATTGTGTAGGTTATAGCCATATGGTATCAGCATATGTATTTGCACTTTTTCCTTCAGTATCTTTCATGCTATCCAAAATTGATTCACAATTGATTTCATCAAAAATTGTCATCAAGACAAACCTCACAGTGCCCGTGGAGAGCGCCCCTGGCGTCGGGGGCTCCAACAAGTACAAAGGCTTGCCTTTGTACTCTTGAAGGCCCCCGACATCTAGGGCGCCCTTCACGGGCACTGTGCCTATTTCTGTTATCAAACTCTCTGGCATTTATTCATTAGTTTGAATTTTTTTCTTGCCTTTGGTGCATCCCATTTTTCAAGGGTTTTATTGTGTGAACACCTTCTCAGATACCACTTTGGGTCCTTCTTCTCTCTCCTTTCATGATGCAATCATCACATATGATCATGCCTTGGAGATCTCATTTGATCTGGTATTTTGCAACTTCCACAAGGTCTTCTGGATGCCAATCATATTCCTCCTCATTCAGCCGGGTTTGAATCAGTTAAAAAACCATGACCCAAGAAACTATCTACACCTTGGTTTAATAATTAGGATTTTCTACACAAAAGATTGTGCAGGATCCTATATATATGTTATCAAATTCTTGTCCGGGTTTCATACTAAATTTCAGATCAAATTTGATAGAAAACAAGATTAGGAACAGTATTGTATGACACAAACCAATTATTGTAACCCCAGATGGTGTTGGAAGTTGAACTAGATTATGCTTACAGTCAATTCACTTGTGGTACATCTTTCTTTGTGTGAAGAATTTTCTAGATTTTCTTGACCAGCATTTTCTGTGACATCTAAAATAATGGTGTGTAGACCACCTCTCACAAGATCTGCAACCTTGAAATCAAGTGTTGCAGTGAATGTTGATTTCCAGAAACTGTGGGGTATCTTCCAGGTGGAAAATTAGCTCCACAGAATGCAATTCTCGGATCCTATAATTTAGTCCAATGATAGGTATATTCTTGCATAATTTGTGCATTATCTCAAGTTACTCACACCACCAACATATTTATCCAAGGTATTTTTGAATTCTAAACCTCAGAGAGAAGCTATCCTAGGATTTGCCTCCAGAGATGCCTCAGATTTTTTAATCCAAGGCATCTATGTTGGAAGTGTCACAGTCATACCCACACAAGTGCATGATCAGGGACAAACCCAGGCTCTTCAATCTCATGGGTTATACAGAGTGATATAATGGCCATGATATGCAAAAATAAATGTTGAAATACACAACATTATACATTTTCATGGGTTGGGGTCAGGTTTAAGCCTTGGGCCTCATGGGTTATGCATATTTCTATGCAACCTCATCATGTATTTGGGCTCAAAGCCATGCAATTTGCCTTTGAAATCTTGTTCCTTTGAGTTCCAACTGGTACTTTGCCAGCTTTGACCCAATTATTCAAATGACCTAGGTTTTAGCCTACACCAAGTCTGAAGAGGCCTGCGCTATGCAAAATGACTGACTGTGTAACTTTGCAGGTTTGACTGCGATAAATCACCAACAATGGATCACTGTGTTGCTAAAAGTCTGCAACACAATAGCAACACGTTTTCACAGGACCCACCAGAAACACAAAAAGTTGTGAAAATTCCCAATGTGTTGTCCCCTGACATTCCAAGTCTTGGGGGTTCTGATGCTTAGCAGCATGATTTGCCCAAACCAATGTCATAATGGGCAAATGTCACACAGGGTCTCACTTCAACCCTTCAGTCTCTGGAAGCTTCAGCACGCAAAGCCACATATCAGCCTATTTTTGTGATTGGATCAGATAATATGGGCGCATCCCTCACCAGAATGGCCTTCTGAGTGCTCCAAGGCGCGCCTGAGACGCGCACTGAATGTTTGCCCTGAACGTGTTGCACCCACCTGAACTGCTGGCCATCCACCAAGCGAGGCTGAGCTGTGGGAGCTGGTCAGGCCTCAACCCGTCTCAAGGTCTCCTGAGTGCTGGCTTTAGATGTAGGTTGGGGGGATCCTTCATGATCGAAGAAAGTGAAAGCTGAGAATTATTTAGGCAGAGAACACGATCTGATAGAAGAGAGATATGCTTATACAGCGTGTGTACATACACCGAAGTTTTTTACATGCACTTCGTTCAAAATCAGAGTGAAACTTTTTCCCTCATCGAACTTTCTCAAAAACATCGACTATCAAGTTAAAAAACAACGAAAGAAACCCTTCATTCATCATCATCAGAACCTTTTCAAAGGATGTCAAATCGAATCGGATCGCTAGTGTTTTGTTTGGATTGTGGAAATTTATTGAACGTACCTGGATCTGAAGATTATCTATCATGTGATCAATGTGGCAAAATGGAACTATCAAATCGTCAGTCAAAAAGCTTAATTCATATATCAACTTATCTCTCAAAACAAAAACGTATTGAAGCTTGAATCTACGGGGGGAAATATAGTACAAGAAGGTTTAGAAATCATCACTCGTTCTCAATCAAATGCATTTCCATCAAGTCTAAGACAAAAGAGAGCCCTTGTGCAATCTCATTTGACTACTAATGAAGATCAAGATCAAGGAAAAGCTGCACCTTTAGTACGTCTCTTTCGAAACACACACCTTCTTCTTCTCGGATTATCTTTCAAGTGAAATTATGGTTTTTGTTTTTACTGACTTTTTTTTTTTGAAAATTTGTTGTTTCTTTTGTAGATGGATGAAATTTGTCCTAAATGTTCAAATCCTCAAATGAAATATCATACATTACAGCTTAGATCAGCAGATGAAGGTACAACTGTTTTTTATGAATGTCCAAAATGCGGGTAAGCTTACAAAATCATTCTTTTAAACTGAATCATTCCTCATGTTTTAAAGAACGCATTTAATGAAACAATTAAAGCTAATCCTTAATTTGAATGAAATTCTTTTCAACTACGTAGTCATAAGTTCTCGACCAATAATTGAAGAAAAAAATACCAATCGGATTATTGAAAGGCTCAAATATTCCTTTATACCTGTTATTCTTGCTTTATTGTGTTTAAAATCTAAAGGGAAAAGTACATTGAATTTCATTTGTCATTTCTCGTTTGTTTGTAATTTAATGACACGCTTGTTTTTGTTTGCTTTTTCCCGAAATTCAAAGGAATTTCAGTGTTACAATGTTTTATAAATCAAAGCTAATCAATTTCAACAGAAAAGTTACTTGAATCTTTCAGACGCTCAATGATATCAAATGTGCCACACATCAAAGTCCTTCAGTCTGAATTCTATACCCGCTTTTGAGAGATGTTATGCCGCCGGAAAAATTGATACGCTGCGCTGTGAAACCTGGCAATGACAAAACGCATAAACGCTGGCCCTCTGCACTAGCGCAGTTGTGTCGTAACAGTATGCAGCGTCACTCATCAGCTGGCGTACTCAGCACATCTTCACACATGAATCAGCAAAGATAGGGAAGATGAAGTTGGCACTGATATCCGTCATACGATCATTCATCGTCGCTGTTCCTTTCTAAAGTCAATCACTCAAGAATTTCAAAAAGACAATGCAGTATGATGCAAATGCCGTGCTTAAAAGAAACCTTGAATCTTGAAAGCAAGCAGCAGATCCCTGTCATGTAAGCAACTCAAGTAAGCAAGGACATAACCCATGCTTTCCTAAAAAGACTCTTGTTGATGAGTTACCAATTTATTTTCAAGTGACTTATTTCTACTGATCAAAATATGCTAATCTTTCTTGTACCAGTTCTGTGATTAGCTTTGGAAGAAAACCGCTTCATCATCATGGAATGGTCATCCTTCTGAAGTCATCAGATATCCAAGAAAAGAAACTTTCTATTGAAATTTTTGGGCAGAATTTCCTCAATCCAAGAATCAAGCATGAGTTTTAGAAAAAAGAGGTGCCTGAGTGCGCTTGAATAGAAGGAAAACTTAACCCTTATTAGTGGGCAGCAAGAAAGGTGCAAAATGAGAACATATATGTGTGTGTGTGTGTTGTGTTGTGTTTATCAAAAATCTACAACACCATGATCTTCCGCATTTCATTCTTCTTCATCTCTGTCATCTTCAACTATTTTATCCTTCTCAATACCAACAACATTCAATTTCAAAGAATCATATAAAGACTTAATGATACCAGCTTAATTGTTCACCTCCTTCTATCTTTTTGTGTCTGATGACTGTAATTACATTGCTCAGGTATAGATATTGAATTTGCCTTCTGAAGTCATCTCATTATATAGTTTTGTCATCTTGCCATCCTTCTCTGAGTAAATCTGGCATTTCAAATTACTGTCTTTTGTGGTGAGTGCACTGCTGGGAACAGTGAATCCAATTAAATTAGAACTAATCCCTGGTGGCGGTCAAAGTTAAACCCAGGTCTTGTCAGTTGCCATCATTGATAATTAGGTGAGTATATGCACTGCCACTAGAGCTGATATCCGGTTCAAATTGAGGTAGACATGAGATTATACGATTAGGTTATACCCACTCCCTTTTTGAGAAAACGGTTACACTGTACCTACCGTACTCCAACCCCGAACTTGATGAAATATATGAGGTGGCGTAAAGCCAATGCAGCTGGTGTTTCCAGGCTATTGGAGTTCAAGCAAATCATTGAAGTCCGTCGAGCTCACTCATAAATAAGCTTGTTTCAATGTTCTTCTCTCAGAATTTCAAGAGGAGGGCTTTCAAAGCATCTAAAATTAAATTCATATCTTTCTCCATGGCCCGGATTTGCTAATCTTTCTTTTCACCCTGGCTCATTACAAGGAGGCGTGCTACCCCTTTTTCATAAGAGAGATTACCATTCAAAGCATCCAGATTGATGATCTCTTTCTCTTCTGCATAGAATTATCTTGGATTTAATTGTGGTATCCATTCATCAAGAATCAAAGATTATCCAATACCCAAATAAAAGAACCAAAAAAACTTCTTTACAAATCAAACCAAATCAAACTAAATAAACAAAACCAATCCATTTTCCTAGTCAAGCTCTAAACAACCTTTAATGAAATTCCTTAAACGAACTAGAAAAACAAAACCTCTTGAAATCCGATTGTATATATGCACATCATATGTACTTATTTACTTACTTACACATCCACCTCTTTTTTTCAAACGTTTTTTATCCTTTTATAAACGTTTTAACAATCAAGAAGAACGAGTAAAAGAAAATCAAAATCCAAACTTATTTACGAATCGAAATTCAAAACCTAAAGAATCCAAAAAAAAGAATATCGAAAAGAAAGAAACCATAATCCAATTTCCAAGTGAATTCAAAACTCTAAAAACAAAAAACAAATCATGATGAGTTTTGTTAAGATTAAATTATAAACTGATTGAAATCTTACCAAATCTATCTCCTTGTTTAGCAACCCAAAACTTACAACCAAGTTGAAATTGGTTAGATTCTAAATCCAAGATCTCATTAAAAATCTTTTCACGTATATCTAAACCATCAAACTGAATTCCATTTTCAATAGGTGTAATATCCTCTTTAATATGAATAATCACCACTTTTAACCCCCCAAAAAAAGTATGAATTAGCTGAATGATTAAATAAGAGTTGATAAGAGTTGCGAGCTTACCATTTAATCCGATCAATTGGTTTTGTGAAGTTTCAGTTGAAGAAATCTGTTTTGCAAAACAAACTAATTCTTCAAACAAAAAAGGAGGTGAAAGGTGTCCATAAAGTAATTGAGCAGGTCTAGAAGACTTTTTTCCAAAACCCCCCCGACAAACCAAAAAGAAAAAAGAAAGAAACCGCATTTCAAATCAGGTTAAAAAATCAATCAATTTTGAGAATTGGTTTCTATGACTTACATCATATGAACATTCAATAAAGATAGTCCTTAAGTTTCCAGCATTAAAACTGATAGCCGCTTCTTTCCAAACTTTTTGGTTTAAATTTAAACCGGTAATCGAATCAGGTCCAAGATCTCCAAAGAAAAGGAATTGATGTTGGTTGAGTTGATGGGTGATAAAGAATGCACTTGAATGATAAACTGATGATGGGTTTGAATCGTTTGTAGGATTGAGATCGGTTCCGTTTGGTTGATGAGGTGAATCGGGTGAATCAGATGGGAAAACGAGAGGAGTTCCTTGGTGTGTACATGTACCATGAGCTATTGGTCTGGCTTGAAGTTCAAGAGATGGACAAATCGTCACTGGTTTTGTTTCTGATTCGAATCTGAGTCCAAAGTAAACAAGAATTCATCATCAATTCGTCATTCAAGTTCTGGTTCTAATTGAAAAACTTTACATACCTTCTTAACCAAAGTGCAAGTTGATCAGAACAATCAAAATGAGCTAATTGAGGCCATAAACCAGCTTGAAAAACATAAGACAATCGATTTAAAGTTTCATCACTACCCCAAACTGATTTAGGAGTGTTGATCAAAGCACCAGCCGATAAAACTAAAGAAGAAATATGATCAAAATGTGAATGAGTAATACAAAAGGAAGTTAATGAACTATAAATTGAACCAGCAAGTCTTGAAATCAAAAGTGTTTCTGTTGTTGTTGTTGTTGTTGTTGTTGATGTTGATGATCTTAAATCAGGTAAATCAAAATCCCAAAACGGTCCATAACCTTTTCCTAAGAAACTAAATCTATTTCATCACTGATCCGATTCCAGATCCAGCTTCTAGACCAGTAAATCCTTGATTCCATTCTTTTGAATGACTTTTTAAAAAATATGAACTTAGATTCTCTTCTGATGGTCCTCCTCCACAACCAATCACAATTAAATCAAAATCAGGTTCATTAGATAATTTAATAATTTCACTTTTTTCTATTGCTTTTTCAATTTGGTTTATGTTGGTTTGATTTGGTGTTTCTACAAGTAAGCTTTCGGGAACCTTTAGCTCACTTTCATTCGACTCGCTTTTCACCATGCGGGCCTTTAAACTGAAACGTCACTTGTTGGTTTATGAACGGTTGTTTTTTTCCCAGTCGTTCGAAAAAAAGGCGGTTAAGGTGGGTTTAAAGTTCGGTTAAGCTTTTGTGTGTATGATATGTATTGGTTGAAAGCCGTTGAAGAATGAGGAAGAAGTTGAAGGTTGAAGAATGAGATTTGTACAAGATCGGAATAAAATGGAAGATTGTTGGACAAAAGTGGTTTGACTTTCAAATCAAGAAGTCGGTTTCAAAAAGCAGCTGGTGGTAGCGTCGCGTGTCAGACTTTTCAGTCAGTTGTGTCTCATTTTAAAAAAGGAAAGAAGTTGAACTAGTAAGAAGATTACATAATCGGTTGAAACCCTCAAGTGGTGAGAAAGTGCAAAATGCCGATTAAGGAAAATGATGCACTTTTAATCCAGTTCTGGATATCCAGATCAGGTATTGTCATATGTTGAGTCAGAGTCTTCCTCTCATATCCTTGGATGTCCATTGTCCATATTATTATTGATTGAAAGATACATTGATATTTCACACCTTTGTTTTTTTCCCTTTCAGGCATTCAATTCAGCACATTCTAATCACAAGATGATACATAGCAGCAAGATGCTCAGCTTCATCCTCAGGATACCTTTGATTGTGTCAGAACTTTTATAAAAAACTCCACTGTCCTCCATATCTCCCAAGCCTTCAAAATATGAGTAAATTAAGTACCAAATTTATGATTCTTAAGGATCTCTTCTGCATATATTCTTATCTTCAAAAGAAACTGTTCATGCAAAATCCACAATCTTGAAGAAGCTACTGAAATGCATGATGCATAGTTAATGAATCAATCAGTATACCTTCAATGACCTGATCAAGTATATAATTTTGTTGAAAATTTGAAATTAACTAGTTTTTCAAAGGCCTTGGAAATCTTCTATCAGCTTTTTCATTACTTACTTTTGCTTTGGAAGGCTTTGTTTATAAAACATTGTATGGAATATTTACTGTATTGATTTATCTACCCATAGATTTGTTTTCCCTCTTATCATCATTTTCCCAAAATATCTTGCGCCTTGCATGTCATTCTGAAAAGGATACTAGCTAGGGAAAACAATTTTAAACCTTCAGGTGTTGAAAAGAGGTACAAAAACATGATCAAGGTGTCAAGGGCGTCAGATGTCATATAAGTGAGCAGAAAAATAAACAACTTGCTGAAAGGTGGCAAGTAAAAGATGATCAAACTATTTAGTAAGAAAACAGAAAA
This sequence comes from Melampsora larici-populina 98AG31, assembly GCF_000204055.1. Classification (NCBI taxonomy): domain Eukaryota; kingdom Fungi; phylum Basidiomycota; class Pucciniomycetes; order Pucciniales; family Melampsoraceae; genus Melampsora; species Melampsora laricis-populina. The sequence goes on from NW_006768775.1 coordinate 835,723, forward strand.
CAACAACAAACATGAAAATCATGTCTGCTTGATACTATAGCAATCAGATCTCCAGACATACTCTAAGTATGCCCACAAATGATGCTTTGAGATGAAATGGTACAACAATACGAGGCACACAAAGGAATTCTAGATAGGAGGAATGCACAAAGATATATCACACAAACCTGAGCATGTTGTGAACATATAGTGATGACAATATTAGGATGATGGCAAGTGACCAGACCCTGAATTGATGTTGTCATAAACAATGAGCTTCTCTTAAGCTTGATTTTTGGATAAAGAGACTTACCACTGTTGATCTGAACTCCTGCAATCAAACTGTCTTTCACCTCAGCTAACTCCAAAGCTTTTGTCTTGGCCTCTTGGATATCTAGAATTGTTACAGACCCCGGTCAACGAATTGAACATAGTATTTATATATACCTCAATAAATCTGAATGACTGACCCTTGGCAGCTTGTATGTCTTCTTTCACTTGATTACTCCAATTGAAATTCTCAAAATATTTCTCTGCTGTCATTCCATCAATGTTTGGAAGATGATCTAAGATTGCTGCAAGGATTCCAGCAGCCCAAAGTCTTTCATTTTTTTCACATCCTGATTTTGAATTAAAAGCTTTGTGAGCAAGTTCAAAGCAATCTACAGCGTCGCTTTTTCGAAGCCAATTTCCAAAAGTCACATCGTTTGCTTTAAGCTTAGAGATCATATTCAATACCTTTATAGCCATTTGGGCGAGTTCTTCGTTTTTAGTTTGCTGCCTGATCGAACGACTTTGTTTAAAGAAATCTGCGTATGGCGTGTTCTTACTTGGAGGATGGAGTTCTTTGAACTTTTGACGGCGTTCAACATCGATCCCATTCCCGTCGAGGTGAACATCGTCTGCTAGAAAACTTGCGCCGTTCACCGTCTTGGCTGTGGGTACGGAATTATGGGCCTCAAGCATTTTGAGATAATCTGTGTCTGCATCTACAGGCATACCGCAATGCATAAGTCGAGACGAAGTGATGTTCAATGCGAGTAGCAATAAGGCTAAAAGAGTCTTCATCTTGCGGGACATTTTTGCCGATGGATTTATGTTTTCGAGAAGGGGGAATCTGATGTGAACACATTCAACTCATCTTTGAGTAATATATATCATCACGTACTCAGTTTCTGTCTGATGGAGAGATAATTTCAACATCACATCTTCTAACCTGTTACAAATAACCGCGCGACAGACGAAGCGAATGTCTTTCGACTGCCCTCCGAGCGCTGCCGCTGTAATTTTGTATCGGAGATCCATGATCTCAGTTTTGCTGCACTGAGTCTGCAACTGTGGCTGTACCTTATCGCACTGCACGCTGGTCAGTCTTGAGGGAAAATAATTGTGATGTACAATGCTGGCGGGCTTGTAAGTTGTAACATCCCGCTGCATCCTCTGCACACCTTCTGCGGCATTTTGGTGACTGAAGCATGCACTTGCAATTCCAAAAGGTATGTTTTTTTCCAAGGGTTACAGCAATTTAGTGTTACCTTAGTGTTACTTCCTCAACCTCTTTCAATTAATTTATACCAATTTGTTCTTGCCACCATTCAACTTCCAGGCTTCAACCTGCTTTACCTGTGCACAGGACCCCAGTCAGATCATGTATACCTGACTTTTGGTATTTTTGACCTGGGTGATTCCTGTTTCCTCCCTAACTGAGATTTTGGTTTTTGGATTTTTGTGAATCTGTATGCTTTGCATCCCTAAGCCCCAAACTTTATGAGCACTCCTATTGACTTTTTCCCTTGGGTTGTCATTAAAAAGATGCCATGGTTTTGAATTGTGGTGTGAGTGTTGGCTGGAAAGTAATAGAACATAGGAGTTACCAAATGACCCTCAACTTATTTTCTAGGCATACAATCACTTTTCTGGCAGTCTATCACACAGAAAACATTACTCCTTTCATTTTGGGATCACAGTCAAATGCCGCTTAGTGCATCTTTACCTAAGTGCGTATCTCCATAGATGCATCACATCTCTTTCCAGAATTTTTTAGTGGTGGTAACACTGCGGGAATCAATTGGTTCAAAACCCGATTGAGGAAAGTTGCGGTGAAGGGTCCGCAACTTTCTTCAATCATGGGTCTCGTTCACAATACATTCACATTACATTTGCTGGCCGCCCTTCAGTACAACCTGATTCATTGTTCAACACCGCCTGGATCATCATCAACCCACCTCAATTCTTCTCTTTTACAAACATCAACCACCCCTGTCTCTTGAACCATATGTACAAGATTGAGCTCATAACTTGCATTGCCTATGTTTGATATCTTCAATATCCAGCTATCCTGATTGTGTTTGCACATCCGTGATGTTTTGGTTAAGGCTACTTATTATCTCTCAATGTGAACTTTACTGTTGTTTAAGAAAGTGTATATTGTATTTTACAATATCTAGGATCATCTCCAATCTTCAATGGAATGTTGTTCCATTGTGTTGGACAAAATCACAACCAAATTGAGTAAAGGAGAGTGAGTTTTAAACGTTTCAACCTCTACATCACACTCACAATTGCTAAAAACAGAGCACAGGTCAGCAATCCTTTTTCACCACATCCCTTGTTTATCCTTATACACTTCTTTTTTCTCAGCTATTCCTTAATGATCATTCACAGTCTTGATTGTATTATCTTCTTTCTACTTTTACTTGACCCTTCCTCTATATGTCACATTTGGCATCACAAAGTTGCCTGATTGAAGATATGTTATTTGAACTCCCTGGAATAAAATATTTGGGAGTCTGGCAAAAGCTAGCTCCATACCAATTTGGTGTAAGAGATTTGTGCTTAGCATGATACCTTCAACCCAAACAATCAAAATATCACTTTGAGGTTTGATCAAGTTCAATAGCAAATGTGTTAAGCAAAGGGACTAATCAGGAAGGGCCATGAATTTAATCTTGAGGAAATATGTTGTGGAACATCAGATCATTGATTTTTATTGAGAAAAATTGAGGTGGGTTGATGATGATCCAGGCGGTGTTGAACAATGAATCAGGTTGTACTGAAGGGTGGCCAGCAAATGTAATGCAAATTGCAAACAAGACCTGTGAATGAAGAAACTTGCGGACCCTGTCACCGCAACTTTCCTCAGTCGGGCTTTGAACCAATTGATCCCCGTGGTGTAAGAACTATAAGTATGACCTCTTGATGCATCCACATTTCATAGGTGAGCTAAAGTAGTAATCAGAATAGTGCACATAGTGTCAGCCTGAGTCCCTAAAGATTGGACTAAACTGAGGATAATACGTACCAAGGTAGTATGAAAGAGTTGGTTTGGTGGCTATGTTACAATAAAAGGGTTTTCTTTTATTGAGATAAATTCGAGCCTACAAGTCACCTGTGGCTACCCGCCCCTTCGGATACTCGCCAATAGGAAACGGGTCATTCCTATCGGCGACAAGCCAAAGACCCCCCCCCTCCAACACGCCGCCGCGGCCGCCGCGTCGGCTTTCAAACCACAACTACACAAGTTCACATACAAATTTCAATGTCACTAACATTCATTTACAAGTGCACATCAAACATACACAAAACAACTACCTGCATGCAACATATGCAACAAGCAAATGTCTTACAAGACGTACAAGAAATCTGTGATGAAGATCACACATGTGTGATCTTCATCACACATATGTGATCAAAATCACAAATGTGTGATCTTCACCACAAATGTGTGATCTCCATAACACATTCAAATTGTTATACTCGACAAGAGATGGGCAAGAAGGGCACCTCAGTTCCTTGTCCATTTGGCTCAAAACCAAAGAAGAAACGCAACATACCAGCAGCTGAAGGCTCTGGTATCATTGTTGCGGCAGTTCAAAGCAGTGAGGCTCAATATGTGAAAGATCAAATAGAGGCGCTTGCGCTAGCCCTTGAGCAAGCGGGAAATGTATCGAATGGATCAAATATCAGAGTACATGAGGAGGACAATGCACCTGTCAACGATGAACCTGGTGTCATGGAAGTGGAACACGAGAACGAAAATATCATGGCATTCCAGCAGCACGCTGATGAACCGGAAGTGGTGTTACCACCAGATGAGAACACATCATTCTCCAACTATGTCCAAGGCTCATATTACAAAAGCAAAAGATTAGCTGAAAAAGCCAATTGGGAAAAGAATTTACCGGATATGTTCATGAATTATATGACTTTATCTAAAAAAACATTACATTGGGGTGATACGTCAAGCTGGGACCACAATTTTAACCATGGCTGCTGCTGTGAAGTTGGCAAACTACGCACTCGCAAGGTTGACATGCTAGACATTGCTAGTGGGTTGCTAGCTTGCTCTTAACTTTTGATCCACTTTTTTTTGACAATTTGTGGTGTGTGTAAAAGCTCGTAAGCAGGACGAAATACAATTTTGTGATTGTACTGCAGATCAGGTTTGTTTAATGAGAATGGGGTACATTGGTGGTTCACCTGTACATCCACAGACAGCATACTCAATCCGGCTTCTCCGGCTGCATCATGCACTGTGGAAATTTTGCACTGTACAAACGCAAGGCTTTGCACAGACATTAGATTCCTTTCTTGATCCGGCTTGTCCACTGCTATTGGTCAAAAAAACCAAACAAGTGAGCCCCACCCTCCATCAAAATTACATGTTGGAATCTTGGGAATCCTAACAGATATTTGATCCAACTATCCAGCCTAGACGGTGGAGAAAGACACTTTCTTCGGCAATTGATGCATTTCGATATATGCTGAGAAAGGAGAAACAACTTACTATATGTGCTTTGTATCTCTCAGCGTTGGATGTACTCGCCATGAACTGCCCAAGATGCTTTGGTCCACTTCAGCAGAATGATATACCAGATGAATGTGATTATCATGTGTGCACAGATGGCAACTTCCAACACCGGAGGCATCTTGCTGCAAGCCGGGAGTATGAGGAGCAACAAATGGTACCTCCACCACTTTTCCTGGATTCTAAGAAGATTGACGAGTGGGAGAAACGTGTAAGCAACCAAGGTCAAGATAAAGAACCTGTGGTATGTAGCTCCCCTTCAATATTTAGGATCACCAATGTGTGATTTGGGATCACAAATGTGTGATTTAGGATTCCACATGTCTGATTCCCAATCACAATTGTGTGATTCCCAATCACAATCGTGCAGGCCGAGTTCTGATGACTTTTTTTAGGATCGGTGTTCAGTCTCCCACACAGCCACAGGGGATGTTCGAGGAAGATCAACCTGGAAGGGATGTGATGAAACAGGCTTGATTGGACTGGCTTGTAGACATGATCATGTCCTTAAATTTGTGAACGTAATTCAGAGTGGAGAGCGGTGAGGTTTCCAAACTCTTGAACTTCAGTATGTGTGTGTGAGGTTGTATTGATTGATATCATTGAACAGTCAGTATTATGTACTTGCTCTACTTGATCAGCTAATGAAAGATACCTCCGAACCTGGGAAACTGCCTAAAAGCTTTCAAGTCTTATATGACATAGGTTGTACCTTGGAAAAAAGTGTTAAGAAGGTGACAATTTGTCTTTTTGTTGTGTTCTTTTTTTAACGGACTCTGAAGAACTTGGCTTCCTTTGGCAGCATAAGTATTTTGAAGAAGAGTATGCACGGGGAGATATCAGATTTGCAACTAGTGCCTTTCATGCTTATACTCACGAGTGGACTTGTCAACTGAAATATAATCCCAGGTTGAACAAGGGTTGGGGTTTGTCAGATGGCAAGGGTTTAGAGCGGGATTGGTCAGACCTTGATCCCCTTATAGCTCCATGTCAATGCTTGACAAAACAACATCGAGTAGATATGATTGATTTAAAGTCCAGTCATTGCAATGATATGTGATGCAGGAATGCTGGTAAGTCTATATGATCTCGATCTATAATCCACTTCCATCTATGTTGAATATAATTTCCAATTCATATTTAGCATGGTCAGTTGAGGTGAAGCTAAAGACAGCTGAACAGCGGTTGGATTCTGCATCGGCCACACTCGAGAAGCTAGAGACTCGAGATGAGTCATATACATGGGTGTCTTTCTCGGACCAGTGGGACCGGCAAAGAGAGTTGCAACTTGCGGCAATGGCTGATGGTAATGCTCAGCAGGAACTAGAGGATTGGCTTGTGGAACTACTGGACCTTGAGGAAGAAGTGAAAGACGCCCAGTACGTTTTTTGAACTTGTCGGCCTTGAAAGATAGTAGTCTGATATTGTTGGTCTTCCTATAATATAGTGAAGAACTGCGGCGACTCCGAAGGAAACGACAAAGAAACTGGACAGATGAAGAAGTTGAATCATCACTGACCTTACCTGCGTCAATTGTTGAACTCGAGAAATCCATTGCTGATGTGACAGAAGAGTTAGGAAGTCCGGAATTCCGCCGACTTTGTGCATCAACTGGTTAGCCATACATTTCCTAATATATGGCTAACTTCTGCTGACAAATCCTGTTTTGATCTTGAAGGTAAAAAAGCAGAGGCTCTAATACGTGTACGGCTTGCAAAGATGAAGCTACACGAAGCCAAAGTGGGTATTGTAGAGGCTCAAAAGAAGTGGGATAAGTACGCTGAAGGCAATTATTTATTGGGTTCAGTTTTTTATTCTAATGTGGTGATTGACACTTGTATTTGTTACTGCAGGAACCAAAGCACAACAGGGAATGAAAACTCTGATGACGAAGGAACAATTGATGTTCAAACGCAAATGGACTTCGTATCAAGATCAAGTCTCATTATACAACCAAATTTGCCCTCTCAGCCGCATGGATTGTCCTTCCCTTGATGAAGCTAAGATACTCCCATTTGAGGATAATTTCTGGAATGTAGGTGCGCTTAGACATCCCACAGAGAAATGGGCTGTGGATGTGGGCACCATTGAAGGCATACAAGCCTTTTTGCAACAGCGGAGTTGTCGTGAAGAGCTGAGAAGGATTGGAAGGGAGGCTCAGCAGATGGTTCACCAAGCACTGAATATGGAATTAAAATTTGATGGTTTACTGGCTTTGTGTAGTGGTGGTAAGTCCAGCTTCATGTTGATTGGTGCTTGTGTATTTTCTGATAATAACCTTGAATTTGAAGATTATGATCCCGATGGAGGTGGAAAGGAGCTAATTGAATTACTTCAGTCTGGACAGCGCATCTCAAAGGATGTTTGGGAGGTGAATTTGGAGCTTTTGAGAGCGCTTCACAACAATCTTTGTCAGAAGTATTATGGAACATGGATGACATGGGATGCCAATATTGTGGAGTTAATAAAAAGGACTTATCATCACACATTGGCAACAGAGCAAGAAATTGATACATTAATTTTGCGGTGGAAATCTTTGGTGGGTAGGGGTGTATCAATTTTGGAAGATATTATCAATGCTAAACACATAGAAGCAACAGATCTGGATGAGCTGGAAGTTTTTGAGAAAAATATGCTACACGGGGAAGACAAAGATGGGGTTGGGGTAGAGCTGGGTGGGATGGTAGATCAGCTCTTCATACATGATGATGAAGTGGATGATGTATGGGAGGGTATTGTGGATGAGGATAATATGAATGAAACATGAATAGCTACACATTTACAATTTTAAAAATGATTTGATACAATTGAAGTAGGCGGTTGAACTGTGATTATTGACTTTCACACATGTGTGATTGCTTTTCCCACATGTGTGATCATTTCACACGTGTGTGACTTTGTAATTTGAACTTTTGGATGTATGTTACTCATTTACCTGGAGATACATATGAAAGCCTGTGATCTCCGGTCACACGTGTGTGACTGAGTGTGTGACTGAGATTCACAAATGGCTGACTCAGGTTGACACAAGTCCCACGTATATATATGTGATTTGCAGGCTATAGCTAAGCCAAACCCAAAATCACACATGTGTGATAGTCAATCACAAGGGTGTGACCAGGAATCACACATATATGACTTTCAGTCTGAAGAGGAAAAATGTGACCAACAATCACACACATGGGATTTGTGGACACACAAGTGTGAACAAGAATCACAAAAATCACACATGTGTGATCCGCAGTCACACATGTGTAGAAGACAATCACACATGTGTTATGAGAAATTGTACATGTGTATCAAAACCATAAATCACACATGTGTAGACAAAAATCACACAGGTGTTACTGGGAATTACACAAGGTGTGAATGGGAATCACACAAGTGTGAGAGATGCATGTGTAACAAGTTGGCGCCTTGGATGCAGGTGTTCCGTGTGTTAATACTATGTTTATGTGGGAATGAATGTTAGTGACATTGAAATTTGTATGTGAACTTGTGTAGTTGTGGTTTGAAATCCGACGCGGCCGCCGCGTCGGCGTGTCAGAAGGGAGGACTTCGGCTTGTTGCCGATAGGAATGACCCGTTTCCTATCGGCGAGTATCCAAAGGGGCGGGTAGCCACAGGTGTTTTTCCCGTTGCAGAGCGTGTGTGTAGCGGTATTTTGCACCACTATTTTCCACCCTATACAGAGCGGAGCCTGCGCACCGCACTCTAGGAGGGAAAAATTCCATAGCGGAGTGTCCGCTTGGCAATGCGGCTGGGGCCAGTTTGTCTCCGCTATATAGCGGAGAAATGCCCTGTCCTTTGTTTTCTTTTCAAATCCCTTTCTTAAATGGTTTTAATCTATTGATTTAGATTTTTGAGCCACTTTTTGTAATCCAAGTTCACCTTTTACCTACTTTTTACAATGTTCACATTCACATACAGCCGTTCCACCAATTAACGGCAGAATTCTTTGATTGTGTGTCGCTCTCAAGGTTAAATCTAGAGATGTCAAAACTGGATTAAACCCAGTTTTGCACGCAAATGAACAAGGATGCCTGGGAGACCTGTCACTTTGAGCTGGCTTTAACTAGTTTTTGACTTGATTAAATTCGGATGCAACACCCCGATGAAGATTTCTGCTGTTAATTGTTGGAACGGCTGTAATCAATTAGCAAGTTTTGTAAATCGTCCAACGTTTACACCTACCAGAAGAGAATTTTTGAATGATTTGACATGAACATCAAATCTAGTCATTGAGCGACCTAATTCATCTACCAGTGTCTTGGTCAAATACAATCAAAGGGTCATTGTAGAAGTTCTAGAACCAATTCCAAATCAAACCAGTGAAATCATTTTATTAAAAACCATCTTGATCAACTTCATTCAAACTTATGTTGAAACTTAATCATCTCAACCGGTCAAAGTCCTTCAATCCCTTCACAGTGAACTCAATCTCATCATCATTGGAACATTCATACATCTCAATACTTGGACAGAATTGATTGGTTTTATCTGATTTACTCACTTGTTTAAAACTACATCCAACTACATCATCTAATTTAATTTCAAGTTTTGATTCACTTCATCCTACATCTGAATCACCCGAGTCAGATTGATCAAATTCATCTAGGCCCCTTATCTGATTCATCACCCACCACACCAGATCATGAAACCAATCTACTCAAAACTCAAATCAAGCCCACAATAGCCCTCATCGGAGCCAAAGTGATACCAAAACTTTATTAGATACATTGCATAAATTAAATCAACTCAATGTCCAATTGGAAATTGGTATGGTGATTTGGAAAGGACATTTGTATCCTTCTGATGATTCAGCTTTTTCAGATGAAATCTTTGATCTCATCTCTACTGAAATGTTTTATGGATCAGGTTGAAGAGGTAAACTGAACTATGTAAGAGGCATCATTTTAAAGTAATCTGAATCCACCAACTATAGTGTCATGAATCCTGAAACTTTATAATTGGTAAGACCCGCTTTTGATTCTGTGAGATCATACATTCTTGAAAGACTAATCTTTGGAGGTCTTTTGCTTGTGTGGACAACAAATACTTATATGAAACAATTTATGTGCAAAAAGTAGAAGAAGTCAAATTTCAAGGGAGAAAAATTTGCTTTCCATTCTTCTTTATAATTTCAACAATTTTGGTTGTTCGAGATCTTTCTGCACTATATTGCCCGCAATATAGTGAAAAATAGTGCGTACAGCGCTCCACAATTGAGAGAGAAAAAAAAATGAAAAATAGTGATTGGGAGTGTTGCGCTTCATAGCGCAGTCTGCGCTCTGCAATGCGAAGAGGTCTAAAATTAAGAGCGTTGCGGAGCGGTTGCGGTGTTGATGCCATTGCCATTGGCATATGCCGCATCAGCAAAGAATTGACCTGTTAAGTTGAATTCCAATCAGTTACATTCATGACTTGAATTGAGAAAGACAGAAAAAAACATACCTTCTGCTATGACAAAGTCACCGTCGTGCCTTGCAGAGTATAGTACGTCTGGGTCAGACGTGCTACCTTCAAAACCAGCAAGTAGAAACAAAAAGGTCAAGTCAAAAGAACAGGCTGCCAGAACATTCTGTGTCAGCAAACCCTTTTGATTCCAATAGGCAGATTGATTGGCCACAGCCACTTTCACTGGGATGTGAGTGCCGTCAAGAGCCCCAATGCAGCCGTCAAAGAACGTTGAGTACTTGTTGCTATTGGATATTTTATCTGGGATGGGTGATTCGGGCCCAGGTGTAAGGCTTTTGAGGGCCTTCACTAGAGGTTTGTTTTTCTCTCCGACTCGACTCTCTCAAGAACACTAACTTGGAACTTTGGTATATATATTACGAAGTCTAACTCCAGGCAGTCCCATATGAGGCTCTTGAAAGAGTCAGCAACCTTAACAACAACCAAACAAGTAGAAAGAGAAAGAGCTCACCTAACTCCAGGCAGTCCCATATGAGGCTCTCGAAAGAGTGAGGACTGACCAGAGTCGGCGTGGAAGTGAGAAGTATAGTACACTCTATCTAAACCCATGATCTGTAACCCCATGCCTTATCTCCTACGTGTAACCCCTTACACCAGGTTGGACAATAATGTTGTCTTTCAAGCTCACTAGGACATCAAGTACTTTATTATAATATTGTGATATAGTATCACCGGAATGAGGCAATCGCTCAGCAGCTGTTGCATTTGTGGAAGTGTTTCCTACAATATATAAGAAGATCATGAAGTGCTCTCTTGCCAAGACATGAATTGTATCTTCAAGATGTGGCTCTAGAACTTCCATGATCATTTTAAAATTAGCTTTATCCATACGACAGAGTTGTTGGAAGCGTCCTGGATGACCTTCCAATGATTCTTGTTTGTAGAGATATCCACAAAGAGCGGAAGTATGGTACAGTTGCTTCGGAAGACCTTGTCAATGAGCAAGGTTGCAAGCATGCTTAAGCAGAAGATTGAGGACAAGGTTGTCATCTTTGTCATCATCTGACAAGGATGATGAATAGTATTTGATGAGTGAATTCGAGTCTGTATCAGACATCACCGGTGTAGATCCCAATGGGATGTATGTGTGTGATTGTGAAGTGAGGATGAGGGAAGGACCATTAGGGATCACTGATTATGGTAAAGAAGGATTGAAGTTTGAATTTCAAAGTTTACTGACCAAACATATTTTGTTCAAATGTTACTCAAATTGCGTTTATTTGAAATAATCTTGATTTTCAAGACAATCTCATTTGCCCCAGGGCAATTGACGGGAGGTCAAATTGAGTTTACAAATCATAATTGCAACCAAATGTAGCCTTAGGGTAGGAGGTGCTTCATTTATGGGATACAAAGTAGAATCTGGGTACGTGCCCGGATTCTACTTTGTATCCCGTAATCAAGAGCAAATTTAGGCACTTCTGAGAAAACTCTTAAAAAAGTTGGGAGGTGGAAGTCAGAATCTTTCAGACAATATGTCAAAGAATTTTCAGAAGACAAAACGAGAAGTACGAAGTTGTTTTTAGACACGATTAAATTAATTAATCGAACTCGAACGTAGCAAGAATGTATCACAAGCTTTAGAAGTCATGCAGAGTTAGAGTTTATTCCATGATGTCCCACAATAAGAGTTCCAACCATACAGTGAAAGGGGCTGTCCATCAGGCCAAGGACAGCATGGTTAGACCATCCCTACCTTGGAAAAAAGGGAAACCAGACAAACCCTCCAACGGGGAGAGATGTGAGCCCTCAACCATGTTAGAATTGTTGGTTTATAGAAACCAAAAGACTGGTTTTGGAAAACCAAGTCCCTGGTTCTGTAAGAGCACAAATTTGGTTTGAGTAAACCAAAAATGTGCTTGTCCCGTGCACTTTCCCATAAAGCACTTACCTCACCAACCAGGCAAGGTAAGAGCAGGGATGGTGATATAATATCAACCATCACTTACTTAAAGTGATAGTTTATCACGCCTTATATTAGAAAACATTGTAACGTAAAAGTAAACTAAATAGTGGATTTCTCTTTCATTTTATTTCTATATATTTGTGTATATTGCTGCTTGCTTTGTCTTTTTTGTGTGGGTGAATTAAATGATCTTTCAAACCCTTTTAACATTATCACTTAAAAGCAATCTTCTTGCTTACGACAAATATTGCTTGACCGTGATTGACTCATACAATCTTCAATCCAGTCAATAAGTCAAAGTAAATTGGTATCATTTGATTGTAATTCAAATGATTATCAACTTTATTTACCTGAAACTAAGTGACCTTTTCAACCAACAAAAATGGTTTACCTCCATCACACCATGCAATGTAATGAACTAATATATATGATGATGTACGCTGTAAGAATATGTGACTAATCCTAGTAAGGGCTTACAACATGAGTTATAATGAAGAGATGGGATTTCAAGATATGAGGAGATTGGTATAGAAGGAAGAAATCCCAAAAACAAAATCAATCATATATACATTTGACGGAGCGGAGCATATTTGAAACTTCAAATCACAAAATAGGATCAAAATGGCAAAGAAGGAGTGAATTACCCAAATAATTTCAACTCCAAACATGGATGTTACTGAAGCTCAAATCTCAAAATGAGATGAAAATGGTAAAGAAAGAATGAGTTACCAAAAATATTCAATCTTTTAAGGTTATGTGGAAGGAATTTGGGGGTTTGGAAAATTTTGTATGATCCTTTTCTTTGATCCAAGCCTTTTTTTTGTTGGGTACCATAGTATTGGCAGCTTTTGCATGCTTATGGTTTTGGCTGGAAGTTTCTAGCAGCACACTCTGCCAAGGTTGCCCTATCTCTTGCATCCGCCCTGAAAAGAATACAAGAAATTCTTAGTCAAGTTAGTTGTGAGGATAAATTGAAGATGAGTTTACATACTCTGGATCGGAGGGATATTCAAAGTCTGAGTCTTGTTCACAGGGATGTTTACCCCCAACTTTACCACTGAGGCATTTCCACAATACACCAACAGAAATAAGTAAGCCACCAATTACCCCCACTCCTATGAGTTCCTTTGAGTATTTATGTAACACATCATCATTTTCATCCGACTGTGACCCATAGATAGAGGGTTGATTATATGAATCTACTTGTTGTTGAGTCCATACTGGTGGTGCCTCGGTTACAGCTCCACCAGGCACATTCATCATTGGTGTATATGGGCTACCAACCTGCTGCATTTTTCTATCATGATACATTAGATAGTCTGGGGGACCATGATTTTTTGCCATTGCTTCCATTTGGGCTGCCTCTTCCACACTATCATGGTATGCTTGAGTGGTAGCTCCCCAGACCACACCACTTGATTGAGACACTGTTTTGTCAGCTAATTCAGTTGGTCTGGTGGGGCTGGCCATTCCAAGTCGATGAAGGATAGGACTAGAAGCAGTGTGATCCATCAACATATTGATGGTTACAAACATCTGTCGAAATCTCATCTTGGGTAGGCTGTTGAAAATACATACATAGAAATGTCAGCACCCAAACTTAATTATCTCTGAAGCCTTTGACTAGTATGCTAGATCAGGAATCAAAGAAGAGGCCTGCACTGAAGGTTTACGGAGACAGATGAACTATAGAGGGATTGATAGGAAACTATTGTCTTCTTGGAACAGCAGATAGAGATAGGGAAAAATAAGCTTCAAAGAACTTTTGCAGGACAATAATATCAAGGGTTTAAGAAAATTTCATCTACAATTTCAGCCTGGCGAGTGACAGACTCTTGGTGTATAGTAGAGCAATGGGCAGAAAGAGAAGAATCATTGCAAAAATTGTAAAAATCACTGACCAAAGAAAATTATCTTGCAGTTGTAACTGATATATAGCTTTAGATTAACTATAGAATTTGTAGCAGTAGTAAAAGAGTGTATAAAAGACTGATAAGAGGTCAACACGGCAGAAAATAAGCAAGGTGAGGCCTTGACAGTATCTTCCTGAGTGCGAAATCAGTGATCTCTTTATACTTGTCAAAATCATATAACACTCTCTTGTCAAACTGGTCTGAAATGTAGATATCATTCCAGCACTTTTCATCAACCTCAAAACCTTTCACCATCAAATGTAACTCTATATATAACACAGATTTCAAGGACGCTTTCATTTTGACAAGTCCTTACAATTTTTCATCATGTGCGACATTTGAATCAGACCCACATGTGCCCGATCACACTCTAGGGGCAATGGAGTCTTGAGACAAGAGTGCGCAATCAGTGACCTCTTTGTACACATCAAAATGACATAAAATGCTATCCTTAAACTGGTCTGAACCCTTCAAAACAATTCTTCTGTAGCAAGTGAGCCAAAAAAAAGAGAGCTTGTATCTCACACACATGTAGGTTGATCATTTTTGATCTCAGTCTTTTACTCAACATGCAATGACAAAAATTACCTGACTTTTCATCATGTTTTGATTTGAGATTGAGTGATGATAACTATATTTCATTCGAAAAAAAAACTCAATGTCAATATTATTCCAGCACCTTTCATCAAGCTCAAAATGTTTCACCAATACATATATGAAACTCTGTATGTAACTCAGATTACAAGGACAGTTTAGATGTTAAAATTTCTTACGCATCTGACACTTGAACCAGACCCGCATGTGCCAGATCACAATCTAGGGCCAGTGAAGACCCCAAGGCTTTACCTTTTTTGGGTGTCAGTCTTGTGTTCAAAGCTCATTACCTGACTTATCATCATGTTTTGATTTGAGATTGAGTGGTGATAACTAGATTTCATTTGGACAAAAAACTCAGTGTAGATATTATTCCAGCACCTTTCATCAAGCTCAAAACATTTCACTAATGCATACAAGGTACTGGGAGGCTTGCCACCCTCTAGTAGTGGGCGGCCTGCCACCCTCTGGTACCATATTGGCCAACATACCAGGCAGGCCTCCAGATTATCAATTTCAAGCTGCACCTCTTTTTTTCTGAACTTTGACTTTTGCTGTTGGTGAGTGTTGATGTTTCTTGAAAAGCTTCTAGCATCTCTTAGGATGAATTTTGAATCCACTCTTTTCAATTCAATTTGTTGTCCTGGGCACATACTGCTTGTGAATCTCTGAAATTCTTTCTTTTCTCTCATATTTATCAATTTGTTTGAAACCTGGACACATTATTTATAAATTCATTTACACTTTGAGTTTGAATCTTTTCAGAATGCATATAATCCAGCACAAAAAATGATATATTCAAGGACCTAAACCCTCAAGTAATCATGTGTAAACAGATCAATTGCAACCTGGAGCTCCATACAGCTTAGTATCTTTCTCTCTATGCGATCCTATTCACATATATCATTCAAAGAATAACATCTTAAAATTTTGATGTTAAGCTTTTTTTGCAGATGATCATATCAAGTCAAAACATACATTCCAGTTCTTTGGATGATGTTATTCAAAACACAATCAATAGAATACAACAAAAGAAAATATGCACATATTAACATTAGGGCAGTTCAAGTTAAACAAAAATGTTGTAAAATTATAAGTCTTTTGGCCTCCATGTGCTGTAAAATTTTATAACTCCAACTTTAGTTTGCACATACATGCGCTATTCAGGTAGGGCTTTCTCAGAGTTTTTCAAACTTTCAACAATTATAAGCAGCATTTTGCTGTAGGCACAGTTCTTTTTTAGTGCTTTTTCAAACTTGAACTTCCCTATTACATTTTCTTTAATTAATTCTGAAACCAATTCAAGATCTTCCACTGTAAACATCATTCAACTTCCCCAATTTGGCAGAGGAAAATGATTAATAGTACAGTTTTTCATAAAAGAATCTAATACTGCACACCTGGGCCATTTCACCCACACTACATATGTGCAGCAAGCTAAGTCAATAGTTGTCTATCATGTACATACAGGTCTGCTCAGTTTTTTGCCCATCAGAATAAATAAATCACATGTTATACCACATGTAACTTTTTCGACTTTGAAATTTTTTTCCCAAAAATTCACTACATATAATTCTGTAGCTGCTCAGGCAATATTGTTGAAGCTATGTCTTAGTAACAGAAAGTGTGTTACATGCAGTTGAGTTGATGAGATCACACCAAAACATTGAGTCAGTGTATGTAGTCAATCTTTTGGAAGCTTTTTTCAATCTGAAAGAAGTTACAGCATGTATTACATATGAATAACTTGTCCTGATGAGCAGATAACTGAGCAGAACTGTATGTACATGATAACCACATATTCACTGAGCCTGCTACACATATGTAGTGTGGGTGTTATGGCTCAGGTGTGGAGTGATAGACCATTTTATGACAAATCATACTCCCAATCATTTTTCCCTGCCCACTTGGGGAACCCGAATAATGTCTGCAGTGTTCCTTTTTCAAATCACTCTATATTCCAAAAATTCCATTAGCAAGAGTCACCACTACTGGTAGATTAATTTTGAGTTTTGCAGATTTGTTACTATGATCTCCAGATTTTAATGAAATCACATTGGCACCTGCCAAGCAGAATAAAGCTCCAATGCTATTAAGTAAAGGACCAAAAGTAAAATACTGACAGCAGCAAATGAAATGATCCTTAGTGACTGATAAAGAATTCAAATTTAGAGCTACATTTAAGTTAGGAGTATTAAGTGATGGAGACCTCGTGATGAATGAGTTAGAGTAAACTTATCAAAGTCCCACGCTCACGCCTACTCGCGAGGCGTTGAGCAAGGGACTTGTGCCAAACTCACACAAACTCCTTACTCAGGGTTGGAGGCTTTTGCAGGAGAGCACCTCAAAAGGCCTCTACAGCCTTTTCCTTCAAGCATTGGATCTCTGGACCAAAGAAAAAGATTGTTCACGGTTCTTTTCCGCACATTGTACATGTTTTTTTTCCCGAGGAAGTTGCCCCCTCCTTTCTTAAAATCATCTCAAAGTTTCCAAGAATGTATATGTAGACTAGCCAGATCAGTGGCGGGCGCCACATCATCAAATTTTCTGGAGGGAATCCATACAATCCAATTGGCTCTCAAATGGAAATGTGAATAAATAAAATTCAGCTTAGCAGAAATCTTTGCTTGGTCCCATGGACCAAATTCAATGATCTGTGTATCACTGTTTACCTTGCCACATCATTGCTCACAATCAAACCTGAATTTCAGACAAATAGAACTCCTATAGCAAGACAACACTGCATAGATTTCCATCCTTGGTTTATGTCAATTCTTTCATTTATAATAGTTTTCTTCCCCTACTGATGACTTATGTTCTTCATTTCTAGGGTATCAGAATTTCCTCTTTAGCTAGGAACTTTGGTCAGTAAGCTTGAATCTTGCTCTCCGTATTCTTTCAATCTTTTTCTCTTTCTTCAATTTTAATTCATTGGATAGTTATTTGACTGTGTGTTTCCAAAATATTATTTGACTCTATGTTTTCAAAATTCAAGAAGGATGAAAGAATTGCCATTTCAAAAAACACCATAGGAAAGCAATGACATAAACTTTGACTGAACATCATCTTTTCCAATATCCATGTTTGCATCTTGTGTCTACACAACGTCGAAATCGCTGCGCTACGCACAGCAATATGAAGGGTCGTAGATAGTGGTATGATCTACCACTATCTTGAACATCCGCTACGCACCACTATCACAAACAACCCGCTATGTCTTTTATGTAGGGGTGCGCATCAGCCACTATGGGGCACTACGATATAGACTCACTAGCGCTATCATAGCGCACACGCAAAAATTTTTAATATGAACATCAAATATTATTAAAAGGCATTTAAAAAATAAGTGACAAACATATACAAGAACCATTAAACAATTGAGTAAGAGAGTAGAGCAATAGAAAAAAAAGAGAAGAAATAACTTGTATTAAAGATAGTCATGAAGTAGAAGGCAATTTAAATGATCGAGATATAAGAAAAAAAAAGAAAAGTGAGACTTGAAAAGTGAGATCGGGAGTGAGTGTAGGAAAAGAAAAAAGGAAAACTTTGACTTAAAGAAAGTAATTAACTTGAAGGTAAACTAAAAGATATGATGATTAAGAAAAGGAAAAAATAATTGAGATATCAAGTCATTGCTTCTCCATGTTCTCCACCAAGGTAAGAGCCTCAGAGAACTCGCCAGGAACCTTTATCCCAGCCTTGAGCCACTCCCGAGACGAAGCACATCGCTCAATGGTACGGCTAGTCATAGCCGATCAATCGGACCCGCACACGTCAGCTGCACCTGAAAAGATCCTTTCACAAGAACAGGTTGTTCCAGAACAACCCATAAAGTCACGAGCCATGAGGGCAAGGACAGGAAATGCGCCACAATTATCCTAAAGCATAAGACACAGTCAGAAATTTTGAAGTTAAAGATAAGATGATGAAGAAAGAATATGTACCTTCCACCACGACAAAAGTGTGCCACAGGTAAGAGGAAATTTTCCTGATATGTAACCTTCAAGTTCTTGTTTGGTATCATCGTTAGGTCCAGATGCCATAGAAGCAAATACATTGTATTCGTCATCAGTGACAGTATTATCTTGCTGGACAGTGGTGATTGTTGTGACCGGATGACTAGCTTGATATTGAATTGAATAAGAATCCAGATGTTGTTTGACAATTCTTTGGATGCGAGTGACATATGATGGATGATGAAGTTCAAAGAACTTCATCCTGAGTCGAG
The DNA here is from genome assembly GCF_000204055.1 of Melampsora larici-populina 98AG31. NCBI lineage: Eukaryota > Fungi > Basidiomycota > Pucciniomycetes > Pucciniales > Melampsoraceae > Melampsora > Melampsora laricis-populina. The sequence continues at coordinate 854,628 of NW_006768775.1, forward strand.
GGTTCAGGACGGTAGCGACTACAATAGCATCACATTCAAGAGCTTCTGACTCGTAAGAATCAAGGCGACTGATCATGCTTGACGTCAATTTTTGAAGGCTGGCGTATGGAGTATAAGAATTGAGTTTTTGAAGGGATGTCCTGACACGGTGATAGTCGAGTAAAATTATAGCTGCTGTGGAATGATTGCCCTCGATCCTCGAGGTAGCTAACACAATAACCTAGTCAAGACATCAGGGATCAGTAAATGAATATAAGGTGGAAGGATCGAGAGAGATATCAAAGTACTCACTTCCATAACCTCATTCAAAGCAGATGCACATAGCCATTCGCTTTTTGAGATTGATCATTCCTCAAAATAACCCTCCTCGTCATTTGCTAACATCTGATTTATAACCTGTAAATAAAGTGATTTCTTAGTGATCTTCAAACCGACTGAGCTCAAAGAAAGGAAGTCTTACCTCGGCTCCATCTACCATGATTGATCGGCTCTGGTGCAAGCCATTCCATTTGCTGGACTCACCAAGGATAGGACAACGCAAAGTCCTACCCAACTCCTTAGCACGGTTGCGGAATTCCAGACGTCGAGATGGACGGCGAGCAATCAGTCGGCTTACTCAATCGATCTGCAGAGATTGAAATCAGTATCGAGATGAAGAAAGTTGGTAAGAGTGTGAAGAGAGAGCTTACCTTCTTGATTGCTTGAATCACTAGGTCAGGTCGGCTTCTTGAACTAGGTAAGGCAGCAGGGTCTGGGAATTGAGATACTTGGTCATTGTGGTCACCGTCACTGTCAGATTCACAGTCGCGAGTGCCATTGCCAGATTCGCTAGCGTCCGAATCTTCAGTTTCATTGTCTTCTTCAACTTGCATTGCATCAGTTTCATCGTTAAGAGTGATGGAAGGGGTGGGAACGTTGAAAAGAGGCTGGGTGGTTGGCTTGGTGTGGCCGGGATCAAGACCGATCAAGGCTAGACCGTGCTTAACAAGCAGGGCTAGCTTGTGAGCATAGCAGCGAATCTGCATACGTCCTGCTGGCCAGTCGACACTCGGGGTAGCCTCTTGAAACATCCGCTGTAATTCATAAGCAAGGGTGCGGTTGTTTGATCCCGAATCGGTAGTTTGGGCTAACATGTAGATAAACAAAGCCAATCAGGTTTAAGTTTGAAGATGATAATGGAAAAAGATAAAAAAAACTTATCTTATCATGTAGACCATGCTTGATGAGGAATCGGGCCACTGGTTGTGCAAGTAGGACACCGGCGTGGTTCCACGCGGCCAGCTTTAGACTACGATGGAATTTCTGGAACTCCCACTTATCGTCAATGAATGTTACATTCATTCCGATAAAGGCATACCGGCTCCGACGGGTGGTCCAGCCATCGTGAATCAGGCAGAACTTGCTTGAATTGTTCTAGATGATGACCAAGAGATAAAGAAAAGAAAAGGAGGGAAAAGAACAAAAAGAATCATAAAGTCAAAAGATAGAAACATAGGCAAAAGTTTGATCAAGAAGAAGATTTACCTTGATAGTTTCCAGAACCGTCTGTTGCAATCCCGAGTAAAGACGCTTGGCAGCGTTTGCTGCCCATACTGCCGATCGAAGGGCTGCCGACACGTTTGCCAATCGGAAAGCTGCTCGTAAAGAGCAGTCTTGGAATCGAGCCCATGGTAATGCTTGACAAATCACCCAGATGACACACATCAAGTTGAGAAGATCGACACTAAACTTGTCCTTAGAAATAAAATGATCAAGAGTTCCTGATTTGTTTGCCTGCACCAATCTCTGCAGCTCCTCCCACGACGGTGGAAGATCCAAACCGGCCGCTATGGCATCCGACCGCCTGGGGCAAGCGGGTCGACCTTTGCTTCCATCCCAATGCCCGTACAGGTTGTAGTAGCTAGTCAAACCCTTGAGGAATCGACCACGGCACCACCGACACCTATAAAGCCGTGGATCACCAGACGTCTGAAGAACATATATTAGTATCTAAACTCAAAACAAAAACAAAAACAAAAACAAAAACAGACTAACCTGGCCATTAGGATAGATTGGAGGGTGAAAGTACTTGAGTAGTTCTTGAACCCGAGCCAGGTGTGAAGCCCTGATACCAGTCCTGGGTCTCCTCGGAATGATCTCGTCTCCAGAATCTTGATCAATATCTACGCAGTCAGGAACTGTCTCGTCCTATAAATGGAAAATTATAATATTTATCAATTAATCATTGAAAGCGATTGTTGAGAACAAAGGAAAGTAAAAGATTAAACAGCTTACTTTTTTTCTCTTCTTTGTCACCTTTTTTTCGGTCTGACACTTTCGTTTTCCGGTTGAAGGCGATTGAAGGTCCAATAGATCGTCCTCATCTTCAGGGACAGCAAGAAAGAGCTGATCAATCGGGCCAAACAGAGAGCTGGAATGTGAGGGACCGGGAGTCGGAGATGCCACCTGAAGAGATTGTCGAGCGTCGGGCAAAGCAAAGACGAAGCCAGGAGATGGTCTAACTGGTGTCCTTGGCCGGAGTGATCGCCCTGAAGGCAACTGGGTTGGGGCAGTAGACGGCAGAGCCAGATTGATCCGAGAGTTTGATCGAATCAGTCGATCTGGTTTGCTCTGAGAGGTTGATGGGACCATGACGACACAGTAGCAGTGTAATCGGAAAAATTTGAGATGCAGTTGTATGGTTCAGTTGAAGATAATTAGGATGGAAAAGAGATAGATAGAATTTAATTGGATGGGAAAATGTGGTCCAACGATGAAACTGGAATCGGTGGCAAGAGGAGAAAGGTCAGTGAATTGATCAAACAGCTTTTATACTCGTCGATTGGTACTTACATGTAATCCTACAAGTGACACCAAGTGACACTCAGACCCAATCTTGTCATTGCTACTCTTGATAACTTTCGCCCAAATGGTGGAGAATTGAAGGTAAAAACGGTGAGGGTGGGGTGGTGGAATGAGGTGATTGAAGACTTGTTGAAGGGTGGATCGGGTGTAAGTTGAAAAATAAGGGTACTCGAGGGGTAAATGGTCTGGGGCGGAGGGCATGGACATATACAGGTTCGGGCGTGGAGGGCATGTGTAGTATATGTAGTATATTACAGGTCATAGCGCTCGCTATGTGTACCGCTATGCATGTGGACATGTTACATACAAGCTCGAGCGTTGCACATGACCCACTACAGGAAATTTTGGTTTCCAGATAGGGCTGTGCGATGTCCACTATGAAAAGACCCCCTATTTTTAGCGGAAGTCCCGCAGCGCTTTCGCAGCGCTTCCGCTATATGATGCGGTGTGATTTCGACGTTGGTCTACATCAACAGCAAACCAAGCAAATGGTGTAAAATTATTCCAGACGGTCAATAGGTGATCTCTCAAACAATCTCTTTAAAGCTTGCTTTTTATTAGCACACTTTTGCTGAGATTTGTATTGTGTAACAATCAGGTAGAATTTTGAGGACTCAGACCTACCCAGACTTTGATTCAATGGATGTGTATTGATATGAAATTGGCTTCGATTGAGCATCTGCCAAGAGGTGAGCAGTATGATGAACAACCGATATGAGTTATGCTATTTCTATCAAGGGTGAGTTGATAGTGTTAGGTGACAATTGGGTGTTGTGAACTTAATCAGCAAATAGGTTTACTCAGTGATTTCAATGAGATGGTAAGGGATTGGATTGAGTTTATTCAACCAAAGATTGATTCTATGACAGAAATTGTAGTGAAGAAAGTTGCTAATCATCAGTTTAAAATTTTTCTTGATCCATTGAAATATGTATTGAGATGAATTTGATTGTTTCTAAATGACTGGATATCTGTTTTGAAATTTCTTGTGATAGAAAACTTTTCTATCTCCTTGGACAGAATCAATATGTTACACAATCATATTGAAGCTGCATTATATCAAAGGTAGTCAGTTGAAATGAGTGATTGGTTTTGATTTGAATGGGCCTAAGTTGTTCATAGATACAATTTTGTAGGATTTGGTGCTCTGACTTAGTTTAAGTTTTTGAGAGAATATTAAAAAACAAAGCTAGCTATTCAATTGGAATGAACTTCATTGTTTTGATAGACGGAACCACCATAACACAGGTGGTTCCCATGTCCATGACAGGCTTGCGTGCCCTGTAAAAGGTGAGCCTTGAAAGACGCACGGGTAGAGTTTTACCACTTTTGGAAAACTGAGTTTACCACCCGTGCAAATTCTTTCCTCTCCAACACCGTTTCACCAGCGTCAGCAAGCCTTCACACCACATCACCACCCGACCAAAGGTGGTTCAGTAGTCTTTTCTCAAGCTATGGACAACGCAATGAAGGAAGCAGCCAACGCGCAGCTCAGCTGACAATAACCAGATCACAATCAGTGGCTCTGGGACAACCTCCAGGCCTCCCATTGGAGCCAACACGGAGGAGATCTAATCGCACCGGAAACCAAGACAACATAGACGGGGAACCTATACTCGACGGCAAAATCAAAGGCCTAATTGATGACACCGCCAAAATCCTGTAAGGATCCCTATAGCCTCAGAGCCAGACAATGAGGTGTCCTGGGCCCCCCCAGAGAAGGGGGAAAGCAAAGCCGTTGACAATACAAGCCCTACCCCTTCACGGGCAAGCTCACCAGCGAGTAGAATTTTCACAGGTAAGATTTTGAGTTCATAACATTCCCTGATAATTTCTCTGTTATCACAAGTCCAGACACCGCCAAGAAATTCACGTCGGAATGCCCCTTCCGATGTCACATCGTGGACGGTGTTCCAAAGCAGGGTCGGGGCCAAATTGGGCGATAGAATTGTTGTGCGATGTGTAATCACATCTTCACTGTCCGATGGGATCCGCAGTCCGATTGAGGATCGCTTTGGCACAACCGATGAAACTGAGCGCCGATCCCAAACCGCATTGGTGGCCGCCGACTGAACCTCAGTCTGATCAGGTCCGATGGCTACTCGTATAGCGCTCATCCGACTAAAACAAATGTGTGATACAATCATCGCATCGCATCCCCTCTGAGCAACTAAATGTCGGGCCTTTTGTCCCGATTCAATCATTTTTTCGATTTCATGTCGGTGTTTGAATCGCGATTCAATCCCCTGAATGCCCGATTCAATCTCGCTGGCGAGGCAACTTCGGTTGCATCTTAGCGACGCATTCCAAAAGCAGCCGATGCAATCGGCGTAGGACCGATTTGGTCTCAAATCGACACAAAAATTGCAGAAAAATTTTCTGTCTTGCGAGCTCTTCGAACTTCGAATCTGAGCTCTTCGAGCTCTTCGAACTTCGAATCTTAAGCTCGAGTGTCAGAGGTCTGGGCTTCGAGCCTCAAGAGACCTTGACATATAAAGCTTCGAAGTTCGAACTTGACTTTGAAGTTCGAACTTGCCCTTGAAGACTCAGCACGTAGCCACTCTTGCGATTAAGTGCTTCCATGTAGTCAGGGTGATGCGGAGAGGCTGAGATCCAATACTCTCCTTTGATGTTCAGCATGTATGCATCCTCAGAATAGTGTGTTCTTCTGAGGATGAATAGTCCAGATGCGCATTTCAATCCATATAAGATAGGGTTCAACTCACGCGATCATCTTCATATTCAACAGTTTCTCGCTTCATCTCACTTTGACACCATTTATCAATTCATTAAGGCCAATCACCCAAGAAAGCAAAGTCTTGAAAGATGAAAACGTTAGCTCTGATACCTTGCCACTGTTCCGACTGTGAAAAAAACACCTACCAACATCCCCAGACCAATGCTAAAGTATACGGAACGCTCTGGAGACCTGCAAATCACAAAAAACATGTCAAGAGCTTTGGGACACGCGCGACATGCACGGCACAAAAACTCTCTTTATCCTCGGATATTTCAGGTAGGTAGACGTTCTCTCTTGTTAAATTGTTAATATTCCTTGAGAGTCTGAGAGCAAGCGGTTGATAGATACACGATCACCATCACAAGATGCCCAAAAGGCCTCAATGGAAAGTTTGCCTCTTGCTTCTTCGAACTTAGAAACAACAGCTTTCAATCGTAAAGCCACAGAAAGCCACTTCCAACCATCATGGGATGGGCCAATCATAGATTCAAGTGTGTTTCATCATCTTTTATTCAATAGAGTTCTATCTTTATGTGAATTTCGTTGAATTTTTGAATTTTTGACAAGCAGGCATATACAGTACAACACACTACGACAAGTTTCGACGTTGGAAGCCTTCTGACCTGGCTTACTTCCTTATGATCACATGTTTACACCTTATCAAAAATATCAGTGTGGAGGCTGCCACGCTTTGCTTGCATGTCATAGGTGCAGTCTCCACCTTCAACACCGATGAAAAGTCTTCGCAGGCCACTTTACCAAAGGCTATGAGTACATTTCTTGATGGACTACGGATTGAGCCAAAGATTCGCAGAACAGTGTGCTGCCCCAAATGCTTCAGTATGTACTATGGTGATAAGATTCCTACATTTTGCACGTCTCAAGTTACTCCCAGGAGCCGTGTATGTTCAGAGCAGCTTTTACACGAAGCAGGTATTCATGATGGGACAACCCCAAAAGCATGCCGGCTCTTTTCGACTGTATCCTTTACTGATTGGTTAGCTCGTTTTTTGAATCGACCTGGGATCGAGGATTTGCTGGAATGGAGAGACGACTATTTCGAAACGCAAGGTCCGATCATGAAGGATGTCCGGGACGCTTCAATGTGGCACTCGCTTCGTGGGGAAGATGGACAGCGGTTTACCTCCTCTCCCGGAAATCTGGTGTTTGCTTTGAATGTTGATTGGTTCAATGCAAATGGAAACAAGGCTGCGTCGAAACAAATATCTCTTGGAACTATTGCTTTAGTTTGTTTGAATCTGCCACCAGAGATTCGTTCATCTCAAGAGAACATATTTCTGGTAGGGCTGACCCCTGGTCCTTCCGAACCGGACGTAGAGCAAATGAACCATGTTCTGGCACCCTTAGTCCAAGAACTCAAGGTCCTATGGAAGGGTGTCAAGTTTTCTTCTACCGCCAAGTATCCTACACATGGTAGAGTAATCCGTGCTATGCTAGGTCCCATTATCTGTGATCTTCCCGCAATACGAAAGGTTTTGGGGATGGCAGGCCATTCATCAAATCGACATGTTTGCTCACTTTGTCTACTCGGAACAGACGACATACATCTATTACGAATTCCTAAAGAAAGAAGACGATGCACACATACACTTCGCGAACAGGCTTTGGCCTGGAGAGATGCAAAAACGATAACACGCCGGAAGGAAATCTTTGCTGAATACGGCGTGCGGTACTCCGTCCTATGGGAACTTCCGTATTTTGATCCTCTTAGCCACACAATTGTAGAACCGATGCACAACATCTTTCTTGGTATCATCAAGAACCATGGCACGAGGGCTTTTGGAATGAAGTCCGACCCACAATCTGCCGAGGATCCAAGGAACGGGGGTGCTAGCGATGATGAAGACTCGGAGACGGAGACTGTAGCATCAGACGTGTATATGAAGGATTGTTCTGTTGACGCAGCTTCAGAAAACCCAGACACGGAATTAGGATCATCACCTCCCCCTCCAACTCCAGAGTATCTATCAGCAGAGAGCAATGACAAATTGTTGTTTGCATTTGAAGAAATGAACTTAGAAAGCGATACTTGCTCTATGACATCACCCGAGGATTATCAAGCAAAGCAAGAGCAGACAGAAAGCTTTTTAGAAGATGACGCATTTGATGAAGACCTCTCTGACTTGGAAGATGCTTATGAAGATGAACTCGGTTGGAGATTTTTTGATGATTCTCAGAACCTAGCTACATTGCAAGATATCACAAGAAATATAAACCTTCCTTCCTGGGTTGGACGCGTGCCTAGCACTGTAGGGACACGCAAGGGCGGGAAATTGAAGGCAGATGAATGGGTGATTCTCTTCCAGGTCATGATGATACCTGCGATAATTTCTGTCTTGCACAAAGATCAGGGTGCTACAGACTTCACGGAACACAACTTCGTCCGCAATGCGCTCCATCTTATAAGTGTATTGAACATTGTTCGGAGGTTGGAACTGAATGAGCGCGACATTGGATCCCTCCGATACCATCTGCGAAGCTATCGAAATGGGTATTCCAAACTTTATAGTTCACTTCCCGTCCTGCCTAATCATCACATGGCGCTTCATCTTCCTGAATGTATCCAACGGTTTGGGCCCGCGCCTTTCTGGAGTGCATGGTTGTTTGAGAGACTTAATGGTAAATTGGCTAAAATACCGAATAATAATCATCCTAGTAAGTTCATAATATCGACTAAATAAGAGATTGTGTCTGAACTGACAAAAGCACGTCAGATTCCCGCGAATTGACAAGACTCAGGAAGTTTACCTTAGAGCAGAACCTGCGGCCAGTTGTCAAAATCTTATGTGAATCTCTTCCAGGAGAAATTGCTACGAGGATGTTGAAGTTCTTGGAGCCCAGTGGTACACCACGAGGCAGTACCTCCGGATACGAAGCTCGAACAGGCATCCCTGTACATGCGGATCCTGTCTATCACTACGACGAAAAAAAAGCCGAAACCCTGGACTACGACACCCACGAGAACCTGGCACGCCGTATGAAAGAGTTGGGATGCGGGGATGTTGTTGTGGCTAGCCGTATTTTCAGAACACCGCTTCCTCCGCCCCATCACATATTACTAGGACGGATGGTGAATCAAAAAAAAATGGTAAAGCATGAAGACATATCCTACTCAACTTGGGAGCATCACCAGGGGAATAGCATTGTTATGTATCAGTCTAAAGATGTGCGCCGTCCAATGGCATATCGGTGGGGCCGAATCAATGAGATATTTATCACTAATCCTGGGTCGCAAGGCAATCCAAAGGCGCAGCTATGGTTCGAAGTTCTCCGATTCTCCGATTTGAGAGCTTCTGAGAAAGCCAAGCATGGTCTTGATAATTGGCCAAATGCGAGAATGACTGTTGTGTACACCTCCTCCAAAAAAAAGGATCTGGTACGGGTAGATGAGCTTGTTGCCCAAGGGGCAGCTTGGGATACCCCAGAAGGATGCTTCGGAATTAAGCAGCCAACCACACTGATTATAAATTTGAGCAAGTTTAATTGCGAGCAAACTTCCTGATTTTCATAATCTATGGGCCACTTGATAGACTTTTGTTTCTGATCTTTTGTTAGTTGAAATGAATTTTATTGTCTTTACGAGACATCCGAAAGTGATACTTGATTCCAACCAATGAAGAACTACGTAAAGTTTTAAAGCCTCACGTCTTGCTAGGTAAGACACCCTGTTCCTACTTGCAACACCTCATGAGTGCTTTGTATCAAACGCTCCAATGCTTGACTCTCATAGACACCACAGATTCGAAGTACAATCATTCTACTTTGAAATTGCCTAGTAGACGCTACAATTTTGAAGTAGCATGATCTTACTTCGAACTGACATATTAGACATGTAAGTTCGAATGTTTGAAATAGAATGATGCTACTTCGAACGTACATATTAGACACCACAGGATGTAAGGTTCTGGGTAGGATCATCCTTCCTACTTTGAACTTCAGGGATTTTAAGATATCAAGTACAGATAATACGAATCGAGATGTCTCGAGCTAGAGCATCAAGTGAAACAAACCTTGAAACCAAACGTGGGGGCGGAAGGCACAATCGGGCGAAGAGATGAGCAAAACACCGAATCTGAAGAGACTCGTGCAATAGACAAACTATTGACAGGGAGATGATCTCGAGCCTTGTTGATAAATGTTTTCAACAGTCCATAGTGACCGGATCAAGCTGAATTGAGACAGATCAGGCAATGGAGCAGGTTCTGGACTGTGTCAGTCTTGCCAATCTCAACTTCGCAAGCAGCCTTCACTCCATCAATAGCGGCCTTCAATATGGTACGTAAAGTAGACAAAATCGTCGAATCTACCGTAATCGACTTAGACTCCATACCAGAGTGCGAAGCCTTCAACTCCAGATGATACTCCGAGTAAAATTCGCCTCATCCATGGTAAAAAGTGGATCGAGAGTATTCCGAGAGCTTCGAGAAGAAGTCATAATCTCACGGGGATGACACATTAGCCTAGGTTATAGGAGTATAATATTATGCAAAAGGTGAAGGGTAAAGAACGACTTCAAACCATGCAAGCAGCAAACATCCGGACATGGCCGGGAAAACCAGGAAAATGCGAGTCCAATGACATCGATTGGGTGACCGCGCCTGTGCCTCCAATATACAGGAAAGTTGCAAGCAGCGATGAGATGAGAAAATATTAAAATTAAAAAGAAACCCTGATGAGAAAGGCGACAAGACATAAAAAATTATAAGGGCTTGTTAGTCAAAATGTGTTTTATCATCTTCACAAGTCATCTAAGGTATACTCGATTTGTTTGTACATACAACCGAAAATGATGAAGCTATAACTACGTAAAAGTTCAAAGGCTGCTGTATTGATTGGTCAGAAACCCTGCCCCAACTTGCGACAATCATAAGTGCCTTGTATCGAACACTCAGATGCTCAATCATCGTGGACATCGTATATTCGAAGTAGGATGAGGATCCGGTTTCGACGGGAAGTCATCGTAAATTACGGACAAGACAATGCTAGCCAAAGGGTACTGGCGTATCCAGCAGGTGAAGAATGAAACTCACCTTCAAACCGGAAACACAGTAAACATAACATACCTTCATACAGTGTGGACTCTCGCGTGTCACGCGTTTTTGCTTGACATGATCACAGGGAGGACCACTCGTTAATGAGGATCCTTCATACAATGACGTTTCTTGTGAAAAGAGGGAGGTCTTCACGGAGTAGAGGATGAGGCCGACCCACAGAGTAGAGGATGAGCCCGATGGAAGATGTCATTTTACTCAGGATATCAAGGTTTTGGCACAAGAGCGAACATGCGTTTAATCGAACTTGGCATATTACGCGCCTTTGTGAGATTATGTCAGCTGAACTACTGGTCAATAATGCGTAGAGCGTGAGCCTGGTCCATTGGTTTACGCTTGACGTTTTACGACGAACTTTGCGAAGTGCGTAGCGTGGCCCTTGTTATTAATCCCTCTGTACTATAACAAAGGTTTGTCATGTGTGTTCCATGTTCAAACTTTTGGTCTCGAACCAATTACGCGTTTGCGAACTCTGACATGTGTAGCTTGACGTAGAGATCAAAAAACCTTGAAGGGTGCGCTGAGCGTGAATACGCACTGTGAATACGCACTGAGTCACCTGAAAGCTTATGGTCTACTGCATATTTTGGATTACTCAGGGAGGATGCGCAGAGTCGACTTCGGAATTTCGTAGAATACATATTTGATTTAAGATGAGCAAGGTTCAAAATGCTTATGTGTTAAAGCTTAGCTTTTGACACCTTTGCCACACGTATAAAGCCGAGTCTTCGTCGTCTTTGTTCCCAATTCCTCAATCCAATCCAAACTTCATAGTCCCCTCTCTCGATTTTCTTTCCAAGATTCCCCATCGAAATCAAAGAGTACTTCCTCACATCTTTTTCGTTCCCAAATCCCTTGTTCGAACTTCGAACTTCAACATTCATCGTACTTTTTTCGTTTCGTTCCTAAATCCCTAGTCCGACTCCCTCACTTTTCACTTAGATGGAAGATTCAAAATCCCTTACTCCAGATGAGGAATCTCACATCCCGGGTACTATTATAGAAATCAAATCTAAATCCCCTCGATCGGTTCGTTGCGAGACCGAGCCGGACGAGGCTTTGATCGGGAAACACAAGTACTCGAAGGTGTACGAGTTTGCCAATCCTTGTTCAAGATGCGCCAATACTGGTCGTACCTGTGTGACTAGTGGCACAAAATCCGTCAAGTGCGAGTGGTGCAGGGTTTCGAAGATACCTTGTGATGTCAATGGAGTGGAAACTGTCCAATTCCACTGGCTGCGAAATGGAGCCCTCTTTCCTGATTCGAGATTCGACACCAAGACTAAAGCATCGAGCACTGATCTCCCTGACGAAATCTCCCTGTTGGATCCGGAAGACGAAGCTAGGGTTGATGATTGGTCAACAAGGACACAAGGTAGGTGATGCTTGCTCCATTGCATCTGCTTGGAGATGCGTGTTCGAACTGACAACTGTTTCTTCATAGATGTCAATCCTCTCGATCCTAGTCCACTGCAAAATTTCGGTGTGGAGATACCTTTGGCTAGGAAATCGGGGTCAAGGATCATCCAGGATGACATAAGGGCCGACCAATATCTTGAACGTGTAATGGGATGGCGACGAAGCTCTGAGGCACCACCCTTCCGCCCCTTGGGCTTCAACACGATGCCTGTTGAGGAGAGCCTGGACCCATCGAACAAGAGACCTAACCAGGATTCCGCTAGATCTGACGAAGGAGAGGATCGACCCACACGAAAAATCAGAGTCAAGCTTCGAAACCCCCCAAGGGTGGAGGACGACGAGCCCTCATCCCCTATTGCTCATTCGATGCCTCGAAGTTCCCATCCACAGCCCTCTCAACTCTCCTCGGCTCCGGCTCGATCCCTCCCTCCACCTTTGATCGGACGTGCTATTTCACCAGTTGCTGCGCCCCCTCTTTCGAACCTCGCAAGTCGCCGCGCTTCACATGCTACTCCTACACCCTCGAACCTAGGGTCGAATAAAAATGCTTCTTCTCAGCCTCCGCACTCCCGTCAAAGCCCTGTAATTCTTGAAAGTTCTCCACCCCCTGCTTCGCCAAACACTCCAAAAAATCCTTTATCTCAACTTTCTTCAACATTGGAAAGCGAGAGACGAACCAACGAACAACTCCAATATCCAGGTGATGATCAGAGAAGAAGCGATGGACAAGTCAATCCAGATGAAGCTGTGAGATCCACTGGAAAACATGGACAAGCCGCAAATGATCATACGAGATTGAACAAGGCAGTAGGAGCTTCTGGAAATGAATTAGAGCGCCAATTTTCTCTTGCACCCGAATTTTTACACGGCGGAAACCAGCAGCCCGAAAATGCTCAGAAAGATCGGGGCGATGAGATGGATTCAGATGATAGCTCTGTAGACTGGGGTGTAGTCGAGCCCAACAATTTTGATGGTAACATGGTGGCGGAGCAGATGAAGAAGGGAGCAAAAGATATGGAGAAATTCATGGCCAGCAAAATGTTGGAAATTGCTGCTTTGATACCAGCCGGTCATAACTTTAATAATTTCATTGCTATGCGTAAATCGATACAAGATAAGTGGAAAGGATATAAGGAAACAGTAAATGAGGCTGTCAAGCCTTTACAAAAATTATAAATTAATGTTTTTCTTTCTATTTACTTGCTTTGACAAAAAATATCGCTTACAAAAATAATAAATTCTATTTTTCTTTCTATTTACTTGCTTCGACGAAAAATATTGCTTACAATACAAATTGTATTTTTCTTTCTATTTATGTACTTGCTTTGACAAAAAATATTGCTTTCAAAAATAATAAATTCTATCTTTCTTTCTATTTACTTGCTTTGACGAAAAATGTTGCTTACAAAAATCAAAAATTGTATTTTTCCTTCTATTTACTTGCTTCGACAAAAAACTTTGGCGGTCCGTATATTTCTATCTTTGTTCCTTTCGAAGTCTCGAAATCAAGTTCCTGGATGTAATGTGTCCAAAGGATACAATTTTATACCCTTGAGCGATGACACGGATTGGTGCAGATCTGCCCAAATGAATGACAGGAGAGCATTCCATCCATGGAATGATGGATGTAAGATATATAAGTTTGATGTTGAATTTAGACTTGTATGTACAGTTTGCGCTTCTTTGAGAATTCGAACTAACATCAACATCAAGTTCGAGTTCGATGAGCTTTGAGCTTCAAGCTTCAAGCTTCGATTTCAAATGCTTCACTGCCTCATCGCACCGGGGGATATTTAAGGAATCTGAATGACACCTTTTTAACTCTGTAGGTACTATCTTACTTTCGGTATCAACTGGAGATCCCCCAAAAACAAAATCATTATCCCAAACCTCAAGTATGCTTGAAGTCACTCAATTTTATCATTTCTATCAGTAAGATAAGGTTCAAATTTTTGGGGGGAATCGAAGAGTGATGAGAGTACTCTGTTTACTTCTAGTTGAATTTTGCTTTTCGAGTACCACGTATGTATCATATGGCCTTGTTCAACTGTTATGTATCTTTGAGGGGTTTTTTTGTTGGAAGGCATCCTTCATTAGATGGCACGAGTATACAAGCTGCAATATTTAACCTTAAATTTGGCCTCCATATCCAGCTTTGAACATTGAGATTTTTTACACGATAAGCTCTGACCTGTGAGTTCGAAGTTCAAACTCGCCATTTGAAGTTCGAAAGGTAAGCTGAGTTGAATATGATAAGCTTTGAAGTTCGAACTTGCCATCTGAAGTTCGAAAGGTGAGCTGAGTTGGATATGATAAGCTTTGAATCTCGGAAGGCAAGCTGAGTCGCATAGGATGCATTTAAGTCTTATCATCAAGAAAGCAGCCATCCTTTTGGGATGCTTATATGGTTCCGCAGAATGGCTACTCGTATGAGGAATATGAAGGTTCATTCAATTCCACTTCAGCTTGACTTGTGACAGTTGCACTACGAATGGCGAGTTCCCGCTTTGAAGCTCAATACGCGTAGTGACACGTGTACATTACACCAGCTCACTGAGTGCGCAAAGCTCAACGCGGTCGTGACGTGAGGCTTCAACTTCTATATCTTCGTAACACGCCTCACAGCGCCTTTCCTTTACACGCCGTGGACTGATGCGACGGACATGGCACCGTGGACATGGGCGTATGTATGAATATGTGGCTGACACGTGGTCTCAAAATCACGCTTAAAGCTATACTTCCTGATGCTTCGCCAATTTTTTTTGGACAACTTATACTTTCTAGCATCTAACCCAATCGCTTGATTTTGCGCTTGTTATACTTTCCCTTTTTTTTCATCAAAGATTCTTCGCTACCTTGAGACTTTCATCTGGATATCTATACTCTTAGTGTTGTCTCATTCTAAAAAACCTCCCTTGTCTGCTTCGGACCCTAAGATCATTGCGACGCAGAACTCAGAAGCTAGAAGGGAGGATTTTAACTTTGTGCAACATTATCAGTCATATCAGTTAATCATTTGTAAAGGTTGTGGCCATGCCCAAGCATAAGCATAAATCTCCTGCCACTCTCAAATCCCGCCTTCTCCGTTCAATCAAGAAGCATCTCGAAAGGCCCAAGCCTGCCTTACCGAATGCTCGTGCTGCGAAGAAAGCAGAACTGACGAAACACTATGGATTACCCAAAGATTCAAAATTCCTTTTCTTGAAAAAAGGACGTCGTTTCGGGAAGCCTCGTCTGAGTCTATCTCATGGTACGGTTGTCTGTCTCGATGTGGATACCTTGGAGCTTTTACTGGTGGTACGATTTGTGGAGCCAACCGAAATGGATGATTCTCTTTTCGAATCTTACAATCATTCCATAAGCACAATCTATCAGCATGCCAAAGCTCGGAATGAAGTAAAAGGGAATGCTGCTACTTATCGAGGGAGGAGAAATGGTCGAAAGTTTGGCCGAATGTACGCTGCAGGCTTCCGTCCAGGGTATGATCACGAGGTCAAAGGAGGTTCGTGAGATTGTTTTTATCTGTTTGTCACTTCAAGGCCTTCGAAACTTAGCATATGTTCAATAATATAGGTCACTATACATGGAATGCAGACACGGCGAGTGACCTGCACAAAATGGAAGCCGACTTGAAACGACAAGGGAACCTTCCCGCCATCGAATCATTCTTTGCGGAAAGATTCAGCTCCCTATCTTTGTTCGCTTTCGAATCTAATGCGACTCTCGCGGCTCAGTCGAATGCCCCATCTTGGGCGAATGAATCCTTTTACGTATCGCCAAACTCCAAAGTCTTCAGATCCAATATTGTCGTGACCTGTGATGAATTTGTCAACAAGAAACATAAGGATAGAGACTCTTCGAAATATGCATTTGGTTTGTTTAGCTTAGTTGACCGAGCAACAGGCGAGCTTTACCAACGGGGTCTCACCGCTCCCAGAGGTAATACTCTTGGAGCCAGATTCATTCTTGATGACTACAACATCGATGTGAATTTAGATGCATCTGATGGAATCATTGAAATGCTATGGAACTCTCAAATTCATCATCGAACAAGCGCCTCCAAGACTTACGATGTTGATCATAAGGAAATCTCTGTAGAAACCGCCGAAATTACTCGATTCGGTTGCTCTTGTCAAATTTCTCAGGCCTTGGTGAATCGACTTGATAAAGTCAAAGCCTTGCGATCCACGATGTCTGAAGAAGACTGGAATACTTATCAGGCTTCTGTTTTAACCGGCTATAAAGAACAAGCTCACAAAAAGATGAAAGCACTTGCAATCAAGTATCGAATTTGGCAAGATGACTTTTAGCCTTTGGATTATCTGAGATTTGATTGTTTGTTCTTGGGAAGACTTTGGTTGTTTTTGTCTTTGAAAATCTTTGCACTGATCGGTGTTTCAATTCTCCCGAATGGATTTTCTTAAGTTGATTTTAACATCTAGATTTTTTGAATTCTTGTCTTTTCAATAGTGTTCACCTTTGGGGTTATGACCTTATTCTAAATCCATTTCTTTGGCCTCATGTGAATACGCCGCTTGTCTGTCACCTTCTGAACCATATACTCTCAATTACAGTTTTGCATGAAAGAGGTGAAGATGCTTCGTCAAATCTTCCTGATCTGAGCTTCTCTGTAACTACGTATTTTGCCCAGATACCGAGCAATTCAAATGCTATCCTGATCTAGCTGATGATATACAACATATCTGCAATCCACTCTCCTTCATGAGGGCCAGCAGAAGAGAAGGATAATGTATCCAAGATTTGGATAATGTATCAATACCCCGAAATGAATCATACAGAACTATAGTCCAACCAAATTACGTTGATCAACAACAAAGGGGGTTGTTGTCTATAGCCCGCATAAAACCCAAAAGCTCAAGTCCCTTTTAGGTTTTTTCAAGCAACAAAAGTTGGGTGATGTCGCTTTAACTCGTACAACCACCATCTCAACCCAGATAACTGGTCATCCTCAACCTCGAAGTTCGATCAATCCAACGACACTTCAATCCTCACTCGAATTACTGGCCTATCAGTCTCAAACCGTATCAACATCAATTCTTACCAGACTCATGTCGACTCGTAAAGGGGGAACCAATGTAGCTTACGAGTGTCCCCATCTTCCTACGTGTTATGATCCCAGTAGCAAAGGCAAACCTTGCCAAGATTGCAATGGTTTGAACCTGACCGGTGTTCGCAACCATACTCTCACCACCAGGCAACATGCGTTTTGTGCCCCTGGGTGCCCGGTCTACAAATGTAAGTTCTTGTAAAAATTTACTTCGCATCATCATCAAGACTGATGATTCCGATCGCTTGCAGTGACAGATCTGAGTCAAATCGAATTCAAGAGGAAGAAATGTTCGACAACAACCGATTTGCCCGGTTCATCCAATGTCACTCAAACTCGTACTTTTAAGAAATGTTCCACAGCAACTAATTTGCCCGGTTCATCCAATGTCACTCCAATTCATACTTCTAAGAAATGTTCGACACCAACCGATTTGCCTGGTTCACGCAATGTTACTCGAAGTCGTACTTCTTCAACCGAACGGTCTCCTTCACCCTCTGTTCGTGCAGGAAACACTTTACGAATGCGACAAAGAGAACGGACATATGAGGGAGCAGTATCTACCAACCAGGGCGGCAGCGGCGAGCCAAGTCTTCGACGAAGCGGTGTTTGGAGCACCTCTGCATGCAATCCTGTACAGGATAAATTCTCTGGAATGAGCATCAATCCGGAAAAGTTTACCCTTCAAGAACCTCATCATTCCTCTCCGAAAGCCTCTTCCTTCACTCGAGAAACAAATCGAAATTCCAGCAATGTGCCCGGAAATTCTAGATCGAAAAACTTAATCGGGGACATGTCAACTGCCTTTGCTGGTCCTCATCATACCCAATTGGAAAGTAGCTCGGCTCCAAACCCAGGTGTGGCCAACCAGCTCCATGCGTTGATCAATTCTCGAATCTCGAAAGAGGTAGAACCGTTGATGTCTGATTCTCTTATTTTAGATCCTGCTGCCCAGGCCAAGAATATCTGTTATGAGAAACCTTTCCGCTGGGATTGGAAGTTTGGGGCACTTTTGGTGGTATCCTCGATACATATTTTCTGGTTCATCCGGGCATGGTGGGATGAATATACTCATGCAGATTAAGCCTCATCTAGAGTCCTTATGAAATATATTGAATCTCTTGACTTCGATATGGACTCATGTTTACCCTGAAATGCTCAAGCTACAAATTCTTTTATGAAGTTCTTGAGAGCAACCCTTGTAAGCTGTTTTTTAGCTAAAGAATTGCTTTTTGATACATGTAGTTCTGGAGGATGTCCAGTCGTAGGTCTGATAAGGCGGACTCTCGTTGTTTCCTCATTTCTTTTTGTGTGTTTCTGAATTCTGATATGAGCTCTTTCAGTCACTTTTTGTGTTCATTGCCTAAGACCCTGAAACCCTACCAAATTATCATACTGTCTTCAGATTATCTTGCGTTATACTACTCTACGGCTCACTTATTAAAAAATCCAGCCTGGAAGTTCGATGGAAACATGACACCTGTCTTAATTGGCTAATTGGGAGTGACAGATATCTAACTATGAAGGTTATTATATGATAACCTTCTGAAATTTCACTACATCAATTCGTGTAACTTAAAAGCATCCCAGGGAACAGCGTAGGAAATCTGAGATATCTATCTTATATCTATTCAAGGACAACAAAGACTATCATCAAAAACTTGTGCAATACCTCCAAACAAAATGACTCGGGTGCTGAAATCTTGAGCCAGGTTGTCAGACTTCCCCGACACGTAAAACACATATTGCTCCATACACTCGGTAGAAAGTCGGGCGTCCAGTCCTTCAAAAATTCCGCAAAGCCTCCACTTGGATGTCAAGCAGCAAGCCATATTCCTATTATCGCTGCGAGGTTGAGATAGGTTATTATGGAGAAAAAAAAGCGCCAGCATAGAATTCCTGATGTGATGGTTTGTACTTGAGTCAGAGGGACATTTTTCATAAGTTAAAGGTAGTCAACTCGTACCCTTTATATTCACTGACCGCCTTTCAGATATTCTGAGTCTAGAATTCTGGTTGGTATGGGGTTCTTCGATATCTGCTGGTCTCCTTGAGACACCTGCCTTGCTTCTTCTATTCTTTTTGGTGCAGCCATCGCATTTGAAGTGATGAGGAATTGCATGTTGATCGTTCATTTTTCTATGGTATGAACAGTGGTGCGTATCAAGTGGTATAAGAGTTCTGCTAAGATGGAGTTGTATAAGACACCTTCCGGACTAAGTGAAGAGGAATTATCTATCTAAATTGTAGGCAACACATATGCTCTATTTACATGAAGTTCTATTTAACCATAATCTGAACAGCCTTTGTTACCCATGATTTAGAGACTCAGTCCTTCCAATAGTCGCTCAATTGGAGACTGCATGTTTTAATCAGCTCCACATCATGAGTAAGTGGAGTTACTTTCATAGGAACGCTGTGGAAGCTGAGTGCTAAACACGAATCAGTGAACCTTCATCATCCTGTAATCTTGTCCTTATCAATACTCAACCTGATGATCAGAACACGCTAGTGGGGCCTAACCTAGCATATCAGTATCTTGTTACACACCTATGCTAAACCTCACGGGCATCTGTTAGTATATACATTCATCGTGGGTTTTCCCAGGTTTTTACGCTACGCCACCATTTTTCAGATTTGGGTGATGCGCTCAGCAAAACGCGAGCCAAACCCACATACTCAGTACTCTGTAAGGGAAACTAACTTGAACCTATGTAGCACTACATGAGGTCACTACGGACCACATGGCTATGGCAGTGTATGTTCAACTACGCTTCAATAGACTGGAGCCTCTCACTTTCATGTTCCCTTTTTTCCTCGATTTTCTTTCTTGGTAGAGCCCTTTCACTCAATGATGGCTATTGTCCATCACTCAGGAGACAGTGCTACGTAATCCGGTGCAAGCCAGCCAAACAGCGCCTCAGCTACGAATTGAGCAATGAGTTCGAACCTCGTAATGTCATGATGATGCAATGAGTTCGAACCTCGTAATGTCATGATGATGCAATGAGCTCGCTCTATATAAAGATCGTGTCCTGCATCGGTGCATGTTGCTACAATCTACCACCATAGAGTAAAACGACTTCCTACCCTTCAAGCTACCATCTCATAAGCTACACCTTTACTCATAGTTTTCGAACCAAATAATTTACCCATCCTCGAACTTCGCCCAGCAAACGTGGTTCTCATCTCAAAAGCTTTACGTGTACTCAAGTGGTTCGATCTAGACCGCCTCATCACCAATTTTTTTTAGAACATACCTTCGAACCTTCGAACGTCTATGGACCAAAACACGCATGTCTCGGTCCTAAAACAAAAAGTCCATGATAACAAGGTAAGTCTCAAAAGAATTTAATTTTACGGTCACTAGCATGCATTCGTTGCTTCTCGCACTGAGGATGAATTCCATGCTGATAAGACCAAACTTGTCAAAATTGCAAAGCAGCATCCATCCACAATCCTCCAGTATCTCGAGTCACACTGGTTTCCAATAGTCAAAAAGTATGTGAAGCTATTCACAAACACTTTCCTCCACTTTGGAAACCAATCAACTTCACGAGTCGAGGGTTCCCATCACTATATCAAAAGTTACCTTAAAAGTTTTACACGGGACTTATTATCCTATTTCAAAGCTTCCAAACTAGAAGTTAAAGATCAACTTGCTCAGAAAGTTCCGATTGAAGCCTTTCACCATCAGTGGCGACTCGATGCTGACCCAATTCCAGAATCATTGGAAGCTTTGGAAGGTGACTTACAAACGCAAGCCCTTTGTAATCTTCCCGAAAATGCATTACAAAGAGCATATGACGAACTCACCAAAGTTCAGAGTGGTACATATGATCTTGAACAGGTTGTCTCGCCCGAAACTAAGATCGAAACACATGGTCGCACAACAGGTTCCAACAAGGACAGGTCAAGAGACAGATCTACACTTCGAGATCCTTCGAATGAGTACGTAGCTCATCCCAAACCAAAAGCTCCCCGAAAACAAAAGGATCACGCAAAACCAAAAGCTCATGCAAAAGCAAAAGCTCCACGCAAGTGTAGTAAGTGTAAAGAAGCTGGGCACACTAAAAACAAGTGTCCACTTGTATCTCGACCGCACCATCCAACTTTGGAAGAGCTTCGACTTGATCAAGATGAAAATACACAGAACGATGATTCCAGCTCAGAATTCAGTCTAACCCTTCAACAAATACGCGAGGAGCTTGATCATGACTCCAATTCGCAAGACGGGAATGATAATGAGGCACCTATATGCCCCTTCTGCCATGACCCTCTTCCATCACAGCTTTCAGAAAAACTTCGAAGCCTCCTTGAAATTCTTCTCGAACGATCACGCAGGGTCTCTCTTTCGGTAAGTTTGACTTTGGATTGGCTGCCCTCATTCCCCTTCAGCACTTTACATAAGACCAATTTTTGCCTAATCAACATGTGTTTGTATCCCATCAGATATCTGATACCATAGCATTCTGTGCAATGCACGATGCAGAGGCCGAATATGTTCCCATCGGGATCGAGAATGGGTGGCCTCTATCGATCCATTTCGATGATCTATCCGAGTAAGTGATTCAATCTTCAAATATGACCAAGACATGGCCTTCATATATGTGGTTTTTTCAATGTCTCACTAACCATTTGGTTGTGTAGAGAAATACATTCCTGATCTGAAACTGATCATCAATCGTCATATTGAAAGCACTTACTTGAACGGTGCGCTACACATCTTACAGAAACATGGTGCACGTGGTGCACGTCGAATGGATAGTGTTTGGCATGGAGATCTCACTTTTCATCTTGAACAACCAGGATAGTAAGTATTTCCCTCATCAAATCTTTTTCTCATCTTTTGGTAGCTGATATTGAATTACAGCTATGGAGGCAGAGGGTTAGAAATTATCTATCGAACTCTTCATTGGCATTTCCTGCGTCATCAAGCCCCAGACCAACTTCAATCCATAAAAGCCGCGCCTCTCAGCCCTGATAGCTGGGTTCGCACAGTTATGATACCCGAGGTTTCTTTAAGACTAATCGCAGAGGATCTCAAGGTATCCATTTTGGATCCTAAAGCTAAAGATACGCTCGAGAGCTCTCGAGCATATGGCATGGCTATGTTTCCAGTCGACGATGATAACTTTTGAGATTGCACAGTATTGAAGGATTGGTAATCAGAGATGAACATTGTTATTGAAGTCCACTCGCTGAAAGTACCTACTAAGGCCTGCTAAGATGTATATAGTTGGAATGCAAAATCATCAAAATACAGCGCCAAAACATAAGCAATCTTTACTTGCCCTTTCTGCTGCCCTTGTTTTTGCTCCTCAAGCAAACTTATCCCTCCATGAAAGCTCCTCGTCTAGTGTATCTGAATTTCTCTGTTCACTTTACTCTCAAGTTTCCCTTCATACTCGCAATACTCATTCTTACACTAATCATTCTATAAATCTGATATACTTGACGGCGAATTCTTTTGACCTTCCACCGACCTTAGCAGGTTTAAATGTGTTGATGATACTGCACGGAATATACAGAGAATACACGCAGGATGGTAAGCAAAGACATACTTTAGAGATCTCTTTGTAATAGGGAGCCTTCACACCTTTGAGTGGAAGTCTGAGGAGTACGTCTTCTATGGAGACTTCAACAAAGAATAATCGTTAGATGCGAAGACCTAACTCCCCCAGTACAGCTTTTCCTCAAGCAAAAAAACACTGTTTATGCAATGATATGGTGTTATGAAATTCTGAATGAAATCTGATTTCTAAGGCTGATATCTGAACTCGGAGTGACACGCGCGGGATGTTAGCCTCAAATCGGTTTGGACCTACTTCAAGGGAAGACGCAGACTTGTCTACACGACAGAAACCGGCTTCAGCAGGTTTTGGAATTTTCCTGAAGCCTTCACAGGTAGCTCTGACCTGTACGACCTCCAGAATAGTCCTGAGTAATCCAAACTAAGGAAAACCGGTGTCATGTTTTTTTATGTCAGCGTTTATTTCGGTGAAGTTCTATTTGACCATCATCTGAACAGCCTTTGTCAAATTGTCACCTATGATTTAGGTACTTACTCAGTCCTTCCAAGCGTCTTTCAATTGGGGACTTCGTGTTTTAATCAGCTCCGCGTCATGAGTAAGCAGAGTTCCTTTCATAGGAACGCTGTGGAAGCCGAGGGCTAAACAAGAATCAGCAATACTCCATCACCCTGTAATCTTGCGCTTATCAATACTCAATCCTATACCTGATGATCAGAACACGCCAGCGGGGGCCAAGAATGTCAGTATCTTTCTACGCACCTATGCTATACGTCACGGGTATTTGTGAGTATATACATTCATCATGGGTTTTTTGGAGTTTTCCGCTACGCCACCATTTTTTCAGATTAAGGTGACGCGCTCAGCTGCAAAAAGCGAGCGGAACCCGCGTACTCAGTTCTCTGTAATCGAAACTTCGCGTATTACCATTGACAATCCTTCCTATGTCCAAACTTGAACCTACGTAGTGCGACATGAGTAAGTGTAACTACGCCTCGATAGACTGGAGCCTCTCACTTTCATGTTCCCTTTTTTCTTCGATTTTCTTTCTTGGTAGAGCCCTTTCACTCAATGATGGCTATTGTCCATCACTCAGGAGACAGTGCTACGTAATCCGGTGCAAGCCAGCCAAACAGCGCCTCAGCTACGAATTGAGCAATGAGTTCGAACCTCGTAATGTCATGATGACGCAATGAGCTCGCTCTATATAAAGATCGTGTCCTGCATCGGTGCATGTTGCTACAATCTACAACCATAGAGTAAAACGACTTCCTACCCTTCAAGCTACCATCTCATAAGCTACACCTTTACTCATAGTTTTCGAACCAAATAATTTACCCATCCTCGAACTTCGCCCAGCAAACGTGGTTCTCATCTCAAAAGCTTCACGTGTACTCAAGTGGTTTGATCGAGACCGCCTCATCACCAATTTTTTTAGAACATCTTCGAACCTTCGAACGTCTATGGACCAAAACACGCATGTCTCGGTCCTAGGACAAAAAGTCCATGATAACGAGGTATGTCTCAAATGAATGTTGCCGACTGGGATTATTTGACTAACCAGTAGCTCTTTCAAGATGATGATGGGGATGATACTCACACAAATGGAATATATAAGGAATAAACTGAAAAAGTCTTCCGGTTCCATGGTCAGTCTGACATTCTTTAAATCAGATGGTGCAATATAGAAATAACTGACGAGAAAGACTCAGCAGGCGCCGAAAGAGGGAGGTGACATTGTCGCTGGCCAACATGATTTGTGGTACAATGATATTGAAAGCTGTAAAGAAGCAATTGAAGTCATAAAACAGGTTCGAGGCATTCATACAATTTTATATTCTTAACAATCATTCTGACCAATCTCCTTCATGTGTAACTTTCAACGCAAGTAGAGAATTGATCACGGAGAACAAGACTGTACCACAATACCAAAGCTCACTTCCACAATCAAGGGCATAGAAGAAAGATTGCAAGGGGTTGATGCTAAGCTTGACCGTCTGGAAGAAGAAGAAGTCAAGTCAAAACTTTTGGGCCCGGTTCAAGTGCCTGTATGCAATGAGCTTGCCACCGTAGACAACAGTACAAATTCAGTTTTACACACGTTCAATGAGGTTATTATACTTCAGATTTCTCCCTTGCTGCTAACTTTTTATCTCACCTATATTTCCCAGAATTCCTATCACTGAAATCCTTGCTTGTTTCTAATCTTACAGAAATTGATTGCTCAGGAACAGGCGATCATCAAGCAAATTTTCAAACATGTCGACACTTTGTTAACCGCTCAGGCAAATCTGATGGCCGGCGCAAGAGATGAAGATCAAAAGAAAATGGCTGGACTTGTCCGCAACGAAATTAACAATTTACATCGAGAACTATTAATCCAAAATGCATCACACGATGTGACTATGATGAAAAATCAGGTAGACCCGCTGGCTTCGGAAATCCAGGATTTGAAATCAATGGTGCAGGCACTTGAAAGTACAGTGGAAACGCAGAGGAATACGATTGAACTATGCTCCCAAAAGGTTGAACTTCTGGAGGAGGTTCCGCAGATATCACTACTCAAGGATACAGGTGATGATATGGAGATTGAAAAAGTGAGGCCTACTTTCTTGTCAAATGTTTCGCTGATATCTTCCGGATTTCTATGAGCTAGCCCCCTGACTATGTCATGTTTGATCATCTTTAAGCCGGAGGATCTTCTTGAACGCAGAGTGTCCGCTGTCGAATCTTCCCTTTTCTCGGTAGAAGCCGAGGCCCAGCGTGAAGCTCTGGATGCTGAAAAGTTCGGAAGATTTCAAGAGAAGATGCTAACATTGATTAAGGCAATGGTAGAAGAAAGCAGCCAAACCAAAGTATGTGTATGATCGTGTCTCCTTCGCTTCTGGATGAAACGTTATTGATTCAAAGTGAAAATTCACCATCAAAAGTTGGCAGAAGGGCTGGGCGATCAAAGCATGATAACAGAGTCTGAAGAACCCAAGTTAGACCTTGAAGAAGAATTCAATAGCAGATTTTCGGCCTTCAGGAAAACGATAGATGATCATGTCGAGAAACAGATAGCCATCACAATTGAAAGAAAAGCAGTACAAGAGAAAACTTCTGATGTACGTGATTTATAGCCTTCATTATGTTCCTTGCACGATTGACCTACGTCTAAAGTCACGACCACGCCGACAGGTCACGACCACGCCGACAGGTTTCCGAAGATCTGAAACTTCGCGACGAGGAGAATCGGAGGCAGATCTCCGATCAAGCCAAAGCTATAGACAATATCTCTGCCGGGCTTTCACATCCCAACCGTGCACATTCTGGCACTCCTCAGAAGCCTTCAGAGGTAGAATTTGGAGAACGAGAATCGCCCCATAGTGAACCTGCGAACGACGGTCGTCATTTACTGATTCATCAAGTAAGTGGAGGAGATCTCCAGTGGGAGGCGAGAGCAGCAGATTCGATTGATGCCGATGTAAGTAAATTTTGTAGATGTACATGACATTGAATGAAAAGGATTGATTAACGTTGAGAGCTCTCTTTCGTGAAAAGCAGATCGAAAGACTCAATCCTCCTGGGGACCACCAATTTGTGGATGTTTTGCAAGGCGTATCGCGATCTCATGTGCAAGTCTCAGTGCTGATGGACCAACGTACATCGAATTCGCAAACTGCTTCGGATCTCGAGGGTGCCACTAGAAGTAGCTTGACGAATCCGATTGAACAACATTCGCAATCCTCCTCGCAAGGCTCAGTGCCTGTGGCCAACCCGGCGAATCATCCATCGTTTTCACAAACTTCCTCGAATTACGACGGTGCCATTAGAAGTAGCTTTGCGAATCCAAGGGGTCAAGATTCGCAGTCTTCCTTTCCAGCGTCAGTGGCCATGCACAACTCAGAAAATCATACATCGCCTTCACGAACTCCTTCACACCTCGAGGGTGAGACTAGCCACACCAGGAACAACCAACCCCGGATAACATCTGTCCCAAAGCGAACACAGAAGTGGAGGAAATCTAGCATAACACCACAGAAGCCCAAGGGCCCGACTCTTCGGAAGGAAAGACTTTCGATGTCTTCGCAAGCCAAAGAGGCTGATGAACAAACAGTAAGTTGTTCAATGAGTCCACAGCTGATGTCGAGAGTATGAAACTGATGCTTTGTTTGGTGCAGGCAAGTCAGGTCCAGAAGCATTTTCGACTTATGGCTGGGGTGGATCGGCGTAAAGCAGACTTTCCAAGATCGCCAACAAGAGAAGAACTCGAAAAATTACCAAAGCTGGCTGTGGATTACGAGACGGCACCGCTTGGCGAGGCGGCCCGAAACCTCATCAGACCTGACCAGCTTCAACCAACTTGGAAAGATGAAGAAATGGAACTTATCGCAAAGGGTATGCTTCCATATTGCCGACGTAGACTTCAGCAGTACGGCCTTCCTTACGTTGGCTTGAGCACTGATCAGGGAGATGCACAAGGAGAAGACTGGAATAGGCGTGTTCTTGCATTCTGCACGGATACATTTAACAAGGCGTATGCGGGTCAAGAGTATCACATTGTGGATCATGACCCACAACGCATCATGAAATTGATGAAAGCACATATTGAATACCGTGTGAAGCATATGAGAAAGTACAATAATCAAATAGATGCACTTCAGATGGTCCAAAAACGAGACCGCCAGCAACAAAGATGTTTACGGGTGCGTTCTGAAAGATTAGCTGTATAAGTTATAAGTCGGAACTGATTTTTCCTACGTTCTTTTTCAGCTTGCGAGGCGAAGGCGGGAGGTTTGCGAGCTTACTGATAGCTCACCATTTTCAAGATTCAGTGGCCTCTTTGAGGACGAGCGACTGTGTTCATCAGACGAATCTGACGACGATGTGTTGAATGAAGACCGAGTGAGGCATACTCCTGTATGGAGGAGCTCTCTCGCTACATCACTTGTGGAGAACATCGATAAAGCATATCAAAAGATGAGGCAAGGCGAATGTCCAAAGCGAGCTGGACGGAAACCGGCGAAGCGTATGCTTTCAAACCACCGACCTGAAGGTGGCAAGTCACGATGGCCGGCAGGCCTGCCCAAAGATTGCTACAATGATGTGTGGCTACGCGCCCTTGACAAGAAAGATTTGGATAGTCTTGAAATGAAGGAATGTATCTTAGGCAATTTGTTTGTGTCCCTTTCATGATGACCATCCTGACAGCCTGAAAGTTCTGTTCATATTCCCCGGTCAAACTTGAGCTCTGATTCATCATTTGAATAGTCTACTTCATGTCTCTGCAATCAAAGTTTCTCATTCTTCTTTCTCTCTGTTATCTGTGAAGAGCTGTTCTCATTAAAAATAACTGAAGTTTCACAAACCATAGATGCGGAGATCGCCAAAATACCAACGAAGATCATAGTTGCAGAAGGGTACTATCATAATCTATATAACTTCGAAAGTATGGAATTTCTCTCTATCTTATTCGTCCCATCTATTTATATCATATCCCATTTGAAATTGCCCTAGGCGTGCCAAGAAAATGCTCCATTGAAATTGAGACGATATGTGGAGCTGGAGCTGAATGCCAAATGACCGAAGAACCGAAGGATGTTCATGTTGTTACCAAAAGCGCCTTGTCATATCCAAATGTCAGAGCGCGCACCCCCCAAACACCTGATCACACCAGAATGTCTGAGTAGGTATAGACTTGATTTGATTGGGACACCCTGAAAGGAGTTCTTAAAGAAACTATCAAGACAAATACACATCTACAAAGCATAAGTTAAGACTAGTCAACATGTAGACGCACGCAGACCCTGTGGTTCTTTACTCGTCACTTCAACAGCGAGATAACGTTGTTCTTCTCACCAGAAACTAAATATCACTGGGTGTATCTTTCTCTATAATTCATTTCGAGTTCTTCTATTTGGTTATGGTTCGAATGGCTTGTGTCTACAACAACCTCCACCAAATAAGCCTGAAAGTATGAACCTTTTGGTATTAACACATCCTTTCTGCAACTTCAGAAAAAACTACGGGGTGCCCAGAAAGCATTCATTCGAATCCATCCTGTAAGTCAAAGAATGCCCACTTCGAAGACATCAGCAGTAGCTAAATTGAAGGCTTTGTGTTGACTGCACTGTTTGTACGTTTTGTGTCAGGTAGTAGATAATAAATATTTTCGAAATGGTTTGATTGGTTTTGATAGTATAGAGAGGTGAATATGGTTTTCAGCTTTGCGAAGGGAGAAATTGTTGGACAACATCATCTTGACGCCAAGTGGAAAGGGCGGTAAACAAAACCCCGCCTGTCCAGGGCGGCAAGATATCCGCTCAAGACATCCCTTTGTTCCTCCGGTTCCCGTACTACGTACGTAGTGTTTGAGTCAGATGTGAACTCGAGCCCGAAACCGGGAGCCAGAGCACACGCGTGCAGTATAACCCTTTGTGTTTGATGCAGAATAGCGATCGTCTGACTTCTGCTTCCTCTTGAAAAACCTTAGGACCTCAACATGGATGTGGTGAGCGATGATCAACTTTTTCCTCCCTTTCCCATACTTTTAGTACCACACCATGGAAGTTTTTAGCGTAGCACATCGGGTCATACACGCGACTACGGGAATGTTGACGAGGTCCATTAGCTATACAGTGACTCCGAGTGTTTGAATGAAGAGAAAAAATGTGACTCTCACCTCAATTGCTTATCCGACAAGTACCACGAAAGTAGAACACACCCCGACATGGACATGAAGGGTGATCATCAGGGTTATGCTCTCTTTCGCAGACCCTTAGCCCCACAATACGGGCATGGTGCACGAAGCGTATCAAGTTCAGCACACGACCGCCAGGATTTTGAGGACTCCCATCGACTGCACATGAACGTCAAGTGTTTACAGGTCGAAGGCAAAGAACGTGATGCTCGTGTCAATCGCTTATTCCATGAGCTTCACGACCATAGAACATGGCTAACAGAACAGCTTCAAGATTGTGCTACAAAACACGAAGACCTGGATGTACGCCATAGGCAAACTCAGAGACTGCTGACGAGGGTACTAAAAAATTTCGATGAACTTAAAAGTGAGCTCGAGGAAAAATGTGAGCACTTGTGGGAAAAAAACATGCAACTTACAAAGGCATCAGCAAGAGTACAAGGCCAGTATCTTACAAATATATCCCTGTGCCTATGTATACTTATCTTGTCCCTATCTCTTCCGTTCTCAGAGAAGCATCAGATTGAGATCAGTGCCTATCGCACATCTTTAGAGGAATCTAAAAATCTTGGAGAACAGTTACAGGAAGCAGTTCGACAGCAGTGTTGGTCTACCAAAGAGCAGCTTAATAAACTGTCACAGAAAACCAAAGGTATTCCCAAATTTCGTCACTTTACTAAGGCATGCAACAAGAGCTCACAGAATAATGGCCGCTTAGAATTCCATCAACACCAAATTCAATCGGAAAATGCCACTGACCTGCGGCTTCTGGAGTTCAAGGCGAAAGTGGAAGAGGTATTACAAGCTGCAAGAGGCAAGTCTATTCAGAATGACATCAGCTGGAGACGTAAATGCCGTATTTTTAATCTCATGATATATTGGGTAGAGGCTCAGGAACAAGTTGACATCAAGTATGAAGAGGTCTTGCAAGAGCAACACAAGACTGAAATGATACTTTCAAATCTCACAATGAATGTCGAATGTCAGAATAAAAACGAAAAAGGTGATTGGTTTTCACCCGCTGATTGGTGATGGTAAGAACTGATGTCAATGATCATTTTGAAGACCGTCTTTTACACGAGGAAGTGAAATATGAAAAACTAACGAGATTAGCTAAAGGTGAGATGACAGATGAAAAATCAATGAGATTAGCTGAAGGTGAGATATTTGTACACAAGTCTACATCCTTTGTGACTTTATATTGACGGAAAATGAGTGGATTTGTCAGGAAAACACGCTTGTCCATCCCACCAGTTCTGTATCTCACTGCGCATGGGTTCAATATTGGCTTTTGCGGCTCTATTCATTTACTTATTGACAACAGAGGATGATTATCGGCACCCCAACATCCTTTGATATATCCATCCGTCAGGCCGAATTTTTGTATAGTAACTTGTCGTAGAGGAACTTTTATAGGAGAAAACCAAAATCGAAATAGGAGCAGATAGAGAAACAGCGAGAAGGGCCTTGCGTGGATACCTGGTTTCATTCTAACTCATAGATCTGTCAAATAAATCGTTTGGGAGACATCTTATCTTCATCTTGTGTTTGTTACGCTTGGTTTTTAGGTTAATTTTGTTATTCATTTTCAATTTCATCCAAAATACGAGACTCCCATCATCAACGAAAAGACTATCAACATTTTTTATTTTATTTTCCTCCTCCCACCGTAGAAGCTTGTTGAAACAGTCAGGGTTTTTCTACAAACTGTTTCAGCTCTTTATGCTTCGTAGTATACATGATTTCCATTCTGCGAGTGATCCTTTAGGAATAGTTGCAAGATGTAACATGCGATCTAATGACCCGAGGTGGGAGAACTTGAACGCGCAATCAGTAAGGATGAAATTACAAAATATGCAGGTAAAGGATAGTCTCACCTTCCAAAGATACTTCTGCAAGACAATCAACATGCTAATCCTTGAAGGCTTGCCTGAAAGCTCGAGCTTCTGATGACAACATTCTCAAAGTCGGCAGCAACCAAAAATGGCTCAAAAGTGCACAAAAGATGATGAGGGTTGTCGAAGTGGCGATCAAGGATAGAGTATCGCAGAAACCTTCCATGGCTTTCAAGCCATGATACTCCAAAAGATGATGTTGTGTTGCCGCACATAGCTGATGTTTCGCGGTAGTTGGTAGTGGCGCCAGCTGTTGTTCCCAGAACGTCCGTGCCTGTGCGCGTGAATACTGAAGTGCATGGATTATTATTTGGCAACTCTTCATGAGCACGGCATCTAGTAAAATGATTACGCGAATAGTGCAGAGTATCAAGATTCTGGTGAGGTTGGACTTCATCTCGGCTGCCTATTAGGAGTTGTTCAAACCGAAAGTATTTGGGGTCAAACTCTGTACATCTAAGAATCTTGAAGTGGTAGACAATTATTTACTTGGGTGCCTGGTATCGATTATATACTATACGTTGGTTTCAATTTATTTGAAGAGTCGATAGGATGCAGTCTATTTTGTTTTGATGTCCACGTATGGAATCATATATATGGATTTGAGGATATATACATTACTTTCTGCTCAGTCGTATACTACTCGGAACCCCCATTGTTATTTCCTTTGATAACGCTTTTCGGCAATAAGGTTCTCTTACAAGCGTTCATTGACAAGCTGATGAACTCAGGGCCTCTGGCAACTGAGGCGCAGCGGTCGCTCAGTTTCTTAAGGACCCTGCTGAAAGTTCCAAGGGTGGCTAAGGGTGGCTACGCGCGAAGTTTTCCATTGGTCATGAGGGTCAAGCCATTGTGTAGCCCTTAGGGCACGGCAGTGTAACGCAGTGACGTGGTATTGTCGTATTGTACGTACGTGACGCGTAGTGCTATATGCACAGGTTTCTTTTCGAACAGGTATTTCAATAATATTGTGTATGTTGAGTTGCTTATATGACAAGATGACGAACATTTTCTTCTTCAACAGTGGCAGAGAGAATGACGGGTAACTTGACTCAAAACATACATCATCCAATGGAATGGTATATGATTTCTATCTTACTCGGATATCATCAATAGTACCTTGTTCTTTTTAAGACTGCGCTCGAAGCTCGAAGCTCGAAGCTCGTTGAACTTGATGTTGACGTTCAAAGTTCGAATTCTCAAGTATGACTCTTCATGCACCTATGGCATGAGATCAAGTTGAAAAGTTGTCACAACCAATTTCCAATGTTCATAGAGCTCAGCTGCCAAAATCTCACAAAGGTACGTAGTGTGACAATTTCATCAAACATCAGTTCAATCTTACCCTTAAACCTGGAAAAACACGTATTACCGGTGCCATTGTCTTCTCGGCGAGTAACTCTCTGTACGTACGGCGTATGGCACTGACGGGTTGTACCACCTATGGGTAGCGTCACCCAGAAATACACAGGGAATAACAGGCATAGATACATACATCCAATTTGAAAGTTTTACATCATAGTATCTCCGGAAGCCCATCAATAAATAAACCATTTCATATCTTGACATACATAAGGAATAAAAGAATAGGTATGACTGTCAAAACTTCGTGAAGGATAGTTGAGAAGGTGTCGAAACATCATAGAAAGCATAGGCTAGACCGCTTCGAATCGATCTGCACATCGGACAAATGACCGTTTCGAACCTTTACGCATGAACTCGGAAAATCGACCTACTTTCTAAACCGATGAAGCCCAGGGAAGTGTAAACATGAGGTATTTGGTTAGTTTTGTCGACATTTCGTTTTTACAAGCTGGTCTGGATTACTGACATTGAAGATCTTCTGATTCTCTCAAAGACCATGAAATGGGCCATATTTACGTAGCACTTGTGTTCTGAATACACGGATCAACTTGGCTTTGAGAATATTGCGGGGTACGCGGTGACTCGGTACGAAGTGGTGGATTAGTTCTCGAAGGGCACCCTTCGTCACTGATCGAGCTTGAAGTTTAACGTTGGGTGAGAGGATTTCAATCAATTCCGTCGGTACGCTAAAGATTTTCTTCCAGAACAGAGGGTCTTCGTGGGGCGTGGACGGACGGACTGCTCGGCGGTTTGGATGGTTATGAGAAGGTACAGCCATTCTACATGCTCGGATAGGAGCTGAGCGTCTACGTATAGGTCTTGAAGGTGAAGTAATATTCCCTGTGATTGATATGTTTCCAGAAATGATCATGGCTAGTAAGATGAAGATGAGATAGCTAGATTAAGGATGAATTCGACTATTAGAGAAGTATTCTTCGAAGCGATGACTAGGTGAGAATGTGGACGAGTGATGTCAAAGATAACCGGTATATATTTGAGGTGAGTAGATAATTTGTTTTGATAGGTGAGATCGAATATCGTGAATGGGTGAGTGCCGGCTCCTAAGTTGAGATCATAGCAATTTATAACCGTTTCACCCATCTGTTTTTCGAATCTCTTTGTTTTGCAAAGGTAGCAAAAGAAGACTCACCTTGAGCCCTTTGTCCCCAAAGATATTCGTAAGATACTCTCTGCTTAACGCCGCATGTTAGTATTGCCATTGATAACGTACCCGAGAACGCGTCATTGACCAAAACACGCGTAGTATGCCATTCATTCAAGCCACGTGCTGAATCCGGCCTGCTAACACCTCAGAGTAAGTCCCATTGACAACTAAACCCCGCTCAGCACACCAGGCTCAGCACTCAGTCACAGAACACAGGACTCCCGATAAGTTTGGATGGAAGCTCATCATTACGTTTGTGTTCAGGTCAACTTCCTTTGAGCACTCAACAGTCACCTCCTAGACACTCACATCCTGGGTTTGAATCACACGCTTTCGACTGAGGAAGTGATCCGATCAACATTACACGTCCTGGGTTTGAAGCAAACGCTTTCGACTGAGGAAGTGATCCGATCAACATTACGATCTTCATATTTGTAAAACAGATATCTATATAACCCCGACCTATAAGACACTTCCTTTTCCACTCCATACGATCTTCATAGTCATACAACAGATATATATATATAATCCTGACCTTCAAGACACTTCGATCTCCAGTCCATCTCTTCAAGACTATCTTGATAAAATATATCCCTACTTGCATCTGGTATTTCACTTTGTTCCTTTTTTCTAAGTACCCTCACTTCTGAAGCATAGACCGGTTTAGAGGAAGCTACGCGGTATGCCAAGACTTGTTCACAAGATTCGAAAGTTTGGCGACAAATTGTTCAAGAGACTTCGTCGACCGGATTGTAAGTTCATCTACACCTCAAATAGATATGTCTCGATCACTCACGATTGGGTCTACTTCTTATTTATCAAAGATTCAAGCAGAACATCAAGACCCGTTGTTCCAATGGCAAGCGACATGCCAATCTCAATGGACAAGCAGCCTTCCGTGAACAATCATGATGGCACCTCTCAAGCAGATTCCGAAAGTAACGAAGTGATTCTCGCTCCATTATCCTCGGGAACCCATATGGAGAGTAAGTCAAATGGTTCTTCTCTATCACCACTGAGACCACTCAAGCACCCTCATGACAAATCGAATAGCTTTGAAGGCAAGGCTCACACTTATTCATCAAATTTCTACTAACAAACAACTATCAATACTCCAGATTTGATCATTACCAAGGGAGGAAGGATTCACAGCGATTCGTATAGATTCAAAAAGGTCTTGGAGCTCAAAGATCTCCATAGTCTGGTGAGGGACATGTTGTATGGTTAGTCATTCATTAATATTGATGATATTGAATATGACGATTGCTGACTGAAAAACACCAGGAAAAGTGCCTAGAATCGGTAAAGATATACCAATGGGGATTGAACGTTTGGGTGTGCGTAATGTGAAGCGACACCGTATGCCACGACTTGTTCACAGGATTCGAAAGTTTGGCGACAAATTTTTCAAGAGACTTCGTCGACCTGATTGTAAGTTCATCTACATCTCAAATTAATAGATATGTCTCGATGACTCACGTTTGGGTCTACTCCTCTATTTATCAAAGATTCAAGCAGAACATCAAGACCCGTTGTTCCAATGGCAAGCGACATGCCAATCTCAATGGACAAGCAGCCTTCCGTGAACGATCATGATGGCACCCCTCAAGCAGATTCCGAAAGTAATGAAGAACCACTAGAAAATCATACGTCGACTTCTAGCAATTGTAGCACTTCCAACACAGTGCCCGGTTCACTATCCTCTGGGACCCATATCGAGAGAGAGTCAAATGATCCTTCTTCTTCACCACTGAGAACACTCAAGCGCCCTCGTGAAAAGATGGATGGCTTTGAAGGTCAATCTCACAATTATTCATCGAATTTCTACCAACGAACAACTTCTTCTACTAACGAACAACTATTAATACTCCAGATCTGACCATTACCAAGCGTGCAAGGATTCACAGCGAATCGTATAGATTCAAGACGGTCTTAGAGCTCAAAGCTCTACATAGGCATGTGAGAGACATGCTGTATGGTTGGTCATTCATTCCTATAATAAATGATGTTGAATATGACAATTGCTGACTGGAAAACACCAGGCAAAGTGCCTGGAATCGGCGAAGATATACCAATGGGGACCAAACGTTTGTATGTGTGTAATGCGATGCAGAGAACGTTTGAACACATCGATAATATCTTTAGAGAGCTGTTGATAGATGAGGATGTTATCATGGATGATGTACATGATGTTTCATCATAAGTATACGTATATATCGATTTGAGGCTTTTTCCACTTTCAATCTTATGTCCCCTTTGGGTTCGAACGTCTCTTTCGTATATATGAGTAAAAATTTCAGAATTAGATGTCATAATTTTTTATATATCGAAGCTCCTAGTTGTAAAATCAAGGCTGAAGTGTGGACAATGAGCTTTCAAAAGCTCACATATTTATCATGCCATGCTGCCATATTAGGGCTGAACTTGATTTCCCACTCATATGATCCAAAGATGAAATAATTCCAATCAGTGAAGCTCTTCGAATATAGCTAAAAAAATATTGAGTAGAAAAGGGATCGCCGATTTTTACGCTCAACGTCTTACGAGCTGTCATACACGTCAAAGTTGGTGTTTGACTGATCATGAGGTATACGCTTTACTCGTGCTTATCATGCATCACTTACAGTCGATTGCACAAAGCTTGGAAAGAATTCCACGCCAACTTGCTCAAATTTAGCAGGCAAAATTTTGCAAGCTTTCTGAAATCGGCTGTACATCTGGGTAGCCTGCTGACTACAGTGTTCGAAGCAATATTGATTTATCGAAGTGATGAGGTTTTGTGTACGGAGTGATATTTTTTCTCGGTCTCCATGACTGGCCCGATCGCCACGTTCAATATTGCGAAAGCTTATCATGCTCATGTATTGCATGGATTGGGACCTCTTCGATTATCATGTTAAGGACAACGTAAACTCAAAATCCGAATCATATACTTGGATGTATCCTCATAAAACAGAAAAAATCAAGAGTTCCTTCGATTTATCAATCTACATGAATACAATACACAAGTCAAAAAACAATGCACATAGAAAAGATTCTTCTTCTTTGCTCAAACACTTGAAGAAGAAGACATCCTTTTGATCTTGCACCAATCACGCGTGCTAACACATGTGTAGCTTGACGTAAACATCAAAATACCTTGTAGAACGCTGAGCATGAATACGTAATGAGTCATTTGAAAGCTTAGTATTGTATATTTTGGATTACTCAGGGAGGATGCGCAAAGTCGACTTTGGAAAATCGTAGAATAAATACCTGATTTTAAGATTTGGATATCAGCAAGGTTCGAAACCCTTGTGTGTTGAAGCTTTCGAGTCTCGACCCCTTTGCCTGACGAATAAACCAGCCGAGTCCCGGACTTTGTTCACCTCACCAATTGCTCAATCCAAACTTCATAATCCCCTCTCCCTATCTTCCTTTCAAAATTCCACATACACATCAAACAGTCCTCACATCTTTCTCCTTTCTGAATTCCTTGTTCGAACTTCGAACTCCTAACTTTATCACCGTTTTTTCCTTTCTAAATCCGTTGTCCGAACATCTGTCTCAGTTCATCATCTTAAATGGAACATTCAAAAGGCCTTACTCCAGACGAGGAATCCCACGTCCCGGGTACTCTCATAGAAAAATCTGGATCCCCTCGACCGGTTCGTTCAAACAGTCCTCACATATCTTTCCTTTCCAAATTCCTCGTTTGAACTTCGAACTTCGGAATTCATCACACTTTTTGTGTTTCTAAACCCCTTGTCCGACAATTTCTCTCACTTTTCACTTAGAAACATTCGCAAGTCCTTACTCCCGATGAGGAATCTCACATACCAGGTACTATTATAGACATCAGATTTAAATTCCCTCGATCGGTTCGTTGCGAGACCGAGCCGGACGAGGCTTTGATCGGGAAACACAAGTACTCGAAGGTATACAAGTTTGCCAATCCTTGTTCAAGATGCGCCAACACTGGTCGTATCTGTGTGACTAGTGGCACGAAATCCGTCAAGTGCGAGTGGTGCAGGGTTTCGAAGATACCTTGTGACGTCAATGGAGTGGAAACTGTGCACTTCAAGTGGCTGCGAAACGGAAGCCTCTTCCCTGACTCGAAATTCGACACCAAGACTAAAGCATCGAGCACTGACCTCCCCGACGAAATCTCCCTGTTGGGTTCGGAAGACGAAGCTAGGGTTGATGATTGGTCAACAAGGACACAAGGTAGGTGATGCTTGCTCCATCGCATCTGCTTGGAGATGCGTGTTCGAACTGACAAGTGTCTCTTCATAGATGTCGATCCTCTCGATCCCAGTCCACTGCAAAATTTCGGTGTGGAGATACCTTTGGCTAGGAAATCAGGGTCAAGGATCATACAGGATGATATAAGGGCCGACCGATATCTTCAACGTGTGATGGGATGGCGACGAAGCTCTGAGGCACCACCCTTCCGCCCCTTGGGCTTCATTACGATGCCTGTTGAGGAGATCCCGGACCCATCGAACAAGAGACCTACCCCGGATTCCGCTAGATCTGAAGAAGAAGAGGATCGACCCAAACGAAAAATCAGAGTCAAGATTCGAAAGCCCCCAAGTTTGGAGGACGACGACCCTTCATCCCCTACTGCTCATTCTGCTCCTCGAACTTCCTATCCTCGGCCCTCTCAACTCTCCTCCTCGGCTCCTGCTCCATCCCTACCCTCGCTTTTGATCGGACGTGCTATTTCACCAGTCGCTGCACCCCGTCTTTCGAACCTGGCAGCCTTTCACCATGTGACTCCTACACCCTCAAACTTAGCCTCGATTAAAAATTCTTCTTTTCAGCCTCCGCACACCCGTCAAAGCCCTGCGATTCTTGAAAGTTCTCCACCCCCGGTTTTGGAAGACACTTCAAAAGTTCCTTTATTTCGACTTTCTTCACCATTGGAAAGCGAGGGACGAACCGACGAACAAGTCCAATATCCACATGATGATGAGATACCCACTGGAAAACAAGGACAAGCGGGAGATGATCATACGAGATTGAACAAGGTAGTAGGAGCTGCTGGAAATGAATCAGACCGCCAGTTTTCTCTTGCACCCAAATTTTCACGTGGTGGAAACCAGCGGTCCGAAAACGCTCAGACAGATCGGGGCAATGATATTCATTCAGATGATAGCTCTGTAGACTGGGGTGTAGTCGAGCCCAACAATTTTGATGGTAACGTGGTGGCGGAGCAGATGAAGAAGGCAGCAAAAGATATGGAGAGATTCATGGCAAGCAAAATGTTGGAAATTGCTGCTTTGATCCCAGCCGGTCATAACTTTAATAATTTCATCGCTATGCGTAGAGCAATACAAGATAAGTGGAAAGGATATAAGGAAACAGTGAATGAGGCTGTCAAGCCTTTACAAAAATTATAAATTAATGTTGTTTTTTCTATTTACTTGCTTTGACAAAAAATCGTGCTTAGAAAAAAATAAATTCTGTTTTTCTTTCTATTTACTTGCTTTGACGAAAAAGGTTGCTTACAACATTACAAATTGTATTTTTCTTTCTATTTACTTGCTTTGACAAATCTATTTACTTGCTTTGACAAAAAAACTTGGTGGCCCGTATATTTCTATCTTTGTTCCGTCTCGAAATCAAGTTCCTGGATTTTGAAGATGGATGTAAGATATAAAAGTTTGATGTTGAATTTCAAAGTGTCTGTACAGTTAGCCCTTCTTTGAGGATTCAAACTTCAAGTTCAAGTTCAAGGAGCTTTGAGCTTCAAGCTTCGAGTTCAAATCTAAATCTTTCGATATTCGAAATTTCGATTTGAAAGATCACTTCGATACCTCGGTTAATTGTAGATTGAAACCCAAGTCAGTTGAAGAGGATCAAGAATAGCTTTGACTCACGCCTGTATCACCGCCCGCACCGGGCAATATGCTGCGTTTGACCGCAATTCTACAGCGCTAAATCCAATCGTTTCAAGGATGGGCGTTAGAAGGTGGTTCGAAGTGACTACCATAACTCATGAAGGCTCATTTAGAGCCCACATTAAGTGTGTTTATCTCCTCCGACACACAGTCTTCAAAATTCCCTCTGAGATCCATATCTGAATGACAATGAAGAGAAAATCTTGAGATGCTTAGATTTACGATTGCAGAATGATTTTCTCAGCATGTAAAAATGATAGAATACATGTATGACCCTATTGAGAGACTGTGATAGGCAGAAACAGAACAAGTGAAACGTGAACCTTCAAGTGTAAAAGATATTACGACACCGGTGGCTGAAGATCTCCCGAAACAAAATAGCCTCAAGTATATCTTGAAGTCATCCAATTTTATCATTTTCTTTGGCTATTTTACTCACTTGAAATTGCTGAGTGGGAAGAACCTCTCATGATTGATTTTTGTTAACGATACCTATTGAAAATCGCCATGACTTCACCGTCACGTTATGAGGACTCAGATTCTGAATGAGTACTTTCAAGTTCTTCAAGTATGAAAAACAGGTTCTTTTGTACTAAACTCTAATTATCATAGAAAAATTTATGTGTTCTAGAAGTCACAGCCGACATCAAGATTCCAAAACGAGTACGAGAGAAAGAAGACATGAATGAAAATTAATCAAGTTTGTACAAGGAAGACTTATATATCCTTTCCAACAATTGGCCTCCCGTGTATCCTCACCCGATAAATGCACGTAAATCCAGAGTGCCCATAGTTTGAGGTGATTTTGAAAAGTACTTTACTGTAAACCAAAGGATGTGTTCTTGGTATTTCAAAAGTCTGTAAGGGTGAGCTGGGGCTAGAGATTCTGTATACTCCTCTGAACAAAAGAGTCCCGTCCGCTGATTGATTGTGATTGTCATCGAGTCCCCAAAGTTCGAAATCTCTAGGTGCCGCGGTGATGTCATTTTGCGCTAATTGCGCTCCAATGTGTTCAATTGACAAGGACGTGATGTCAATGGTTCGACTGAGGCCTATCCCTAGCTGTCCGACTGGTCCTTCCAAAGGCCAACAGTTTCCGGCTGAACCATCACCTTTCAGTGCAATTTCTGGTAAACTCGCCTGTAAGTTGGATCCACGTAATGCTATCCACCAAGAGAGACGCCGTCTCCAAGTTGTAGAGGGAACAAAGGAGGGTGAAGTCAAGGATTGAATCACATATCCTCCAGTTTTTAGAAAAGCAAAGTCTCTTTGCCCATCCCGATCCTTGATGCATTGCTTGAATGCCTCACGTGCCATGTAGCTCGTTTCCATGTCCAGATTGCCCGACGAAGAGCAATCCTCTGTAATTCTACCCAGCTGATTGTTGTCCTCGGTTCGTAATTCATTTTCCTGCGTGATTGTTTGTATTTCTTTACCAACAATGTTCATGCTGGTTTCAATGTCATCTATTTCTGTGTACACACGAACGTGACCTGTTGCTACTGCCACTGCTCCTCGAACATCGAGGTTAGGGATTCGAAGTTCCGCCACGGAAGCCGAGTCGCCGGTGCAAGTTTGGCAGTTCAGATGTACTCGCATGTACTGGAGGTCACCTTCGGCTTTTTTCAAACGTCGATCAAGAAGGTGTATTCGTCCGCATGTAGCTATATGAGAGGTTGAATCAGCCTTCAAGATATAGAACGAGTTTAAACATGCACGAACTCATTGCAAGGAATATCAATAACCAAATATGCATTGCAGGGGCATGTCGTGAAAGTTCAGTGATAGCTTTTCTAGCTCGTAGTCCAGCGCTACGACCGAAGCTGAGTGGTACACCCTCGCTTGACTGGCAGACCTCAAGATTTGGCATCATGGGTGATGTCTTGTATCGAAAAAAATTGTGGGCTTTGTATGAGGTCAAAGGCTTATAGCTTGTGAAGATTTGTTTTTGTCAACCACTGCTTCAATGAAGAGAGAAAATAGATATCAGAATGAATCGAGTGCAAGCCGTGAGTTGAGAGTGATTCATTTAACCATCGAGTTCATAGATATTTATACTGACAACTGACATCACAGATGCACTACGTTCATGAGTCCCATTCCCCGGACTGAGCCTGGATAGCTGATGATGAAATGTCTTGCACTTCAAATGCCAAACGTGGAATACGCAAGCACATCCAACATAGGCGCCTTTGTGCGAACTCATCTCAGCCGAAAGACAGTACGTACAATAGCGCAAGTTGGGAGATGAGACTGATTCTTTGAGTAATCTTTTTCCGAAGTTCCTGCTGACCTAAGTACCTGACCTGAGCTGCGCAGTGGAGTGTTGGACTCAAGAATCAAGGATGAACGTTCACATATCTGAACGGTTTCTGACTCGTTGTTGAGCTGATGGACTCAAATAATACTCGACTATTCGAGGCAGGAAGACTCAGAATCGTGGTCTGTTGTTCAGTGTTGTAATCTCAACTTTTCGACTCGTGGCTCAGATCAAGCCTTCAAACCCGGAAGTTCAAATTCAAATCTGAACCGAGTCTGAGTTGTTGAGCCGATGGACTCAATACCTCCATAAAGGTGGCCTGGGCTGAACTCAATCGAACGCACTTGGTTCACAAAGTTCGAACTATCCCCATCCATCGCAAGA
Organism: Melampsora larici-populina 98AG31; assembly: GCF_000204055.1. Lineage (NCBI taxonomy): Eukaryota > Fungi > Basidiomycota > Pucciniomycetes > Pucciniales > Melampsoraceae > Melampsora > Melampsora laricis-populina. The sequence continues at coordinate 896,938 of NW_006768775.1, forward strand.
TTAGCCAGCCATCAACCTCGCATACACTGACGCTTCACTGTTTTGATTGTCAACAATCTATATCACGCCCAATTTCTTCGAAATGAGTGTTTCTTCCGGTAGGGAGACATCCTGCAATCATGTACTACAAATTGAATCAAAAGAGGCAGTCGCTTCATCCCGCCACAAGAGATCATATGGGGGCGTACTAGAAGTCAAATCAAGCGATGTGTCAGCGCAGGATTTTCACTCAATCAAATGCCGCAAAGTGGGGACTATGGTGGGTTCATCATATAATTGAAATCTGGACTTCCTTGAGATGACTAAGTCTCCTATCTCTTCAACACTTCTATTAACAAGTCTCATCGAACACCACCTGATTCAAGGTTGGATGATCAACAATTTATCGATCACCTCATGAATAACGCTGGATTAGCCGACTCAACAGGAAGATACGCAGACGCTGTAGCATTATATCTGCAACTCCTGGATTTGTACTCCGCCAACATGATAAAATGTGAAAGCAAAAACGGTCTGACCAACAGAGGTCCTCATTCAGGGTGGATTCTGTCTTGTTTCAATCTAACCCGGTGTTACTTGAAGTTAAATCATCCGCAAGCGGCCTCCGATATCCTTCAACAAGCCTGGAACCCAGAATCAAGTCGAGCCATACCTGCGACACATCCAAAGTATCTGGAACTATCCCATTTGTACTTCGAGATTGAGGATAGGTTACAAAATTCTTCTACTACTGATAAATACGTGCGTCAATACCTGCTATGAAAAAATCTCACTGAAACAGATGACTGACAAGAACAATGCTTTTCACTTTCACCAGAAGTTTACACCAGAAAGCTGTCAAGACGAATTCACCATCAATGATATTTTGGATCTAGTATATATGTATGCTCAAGATTTTCTGTCTCGAGAGCAATCACAAGATGCCATCTTGCTTTTGGAGGGGGAGATAAGTCGCATCACAAAAGAAAACAAACCATATGATTCAAAATTGAAAGAAAGGATCGTCAAAATCCATCTACTTCTTGCCGAGGTGTATTTGCATGTTGGCCAACTGCATCAGGGAGAAGAGATTTTAAAGCGAATATGGAATGCTGAAAGCCGTTTCTATATCAATCATCTATCAAAATTATCTTTGGATGGCACAGCTTTATAGGCAAACCAGTAACAAAGAAAAGTGTGACACCACGTTTTGCAGACATCGAGCCCAGAAACGAAGGGAACCAACTCTGTACGAAGTGAGTTTGGACGCGGATATGATTATCCGCCAAAAAAGAGCTAATTAAAATCTTGACTCCTTTAACCAGTGGCTTGCTCTGACCCCGATGGCTATGCCTGCCAAGATCAAGAGTCACTGGAAGTCTTGCATGTTGTATTTTCATCCAGATAAGGGTGGACATACTGGCGTAGCACAACAGGTAAGCTAGAATACAACCTTACATGCATCATATCTTGAATCTCATAATATTCCCTTTATTTCAGATAACGGCGGCTGCTACAGTGTTACTTGATCCAGAGAGTCGTCGCCGATACGATTTAAAGATTAATGCTTGACGAGTCTTACAATGAGAACAGATCAGGACTGTACCCATGAGTTTCATATGCTTATGTCGCCGGACTTGGTATTGATTGTGTGTGTTGGTCTATGTTTGTATAGAGTTGATTGATTGTACGTGGGTCTATGCGCTTAGAGAGTCAAATGATGGGTGAATGATGTGGGGCACAGGCTAGCGTTTTTCATATGCTATGCAATAATGTGGTCATGATAGGCCAGTCCGGTGTTGATTATTTTGTTGAATAAGATTTCAAAGTGATCCACTTTTATCTTACTGTCACCTGCTTACTGTTGTAGATGAAGAAAACATGGGAGTGGGATGTTCGAGTCTATCAAATTTGATTTGCTAACTGAATCATTGACATTGACGCTGGCACACCTATGCTTCCCGTAGCACGCACCGTAGCACAGCGGGTCCATGCTACGTGATAGGACAAGTATAGAGTGAGGGATCTCTGACACTTTTCATCTCAACATGTGGCCACTGCCCTAGCTTAGAGTCCGTTCACCTTGAGAACAGAAGAATGGGGGCCTGTATAAACATGGCTTATTGAAAAACATTTGAAAATGAAGAATGAAAGATCTCATACAAAGAGATGACAATTTAGACAACAGGTATAAGAGGAAGTTAAATGAGCTGTGATTCTGAACTGGAATTTGATGTGTATTCCGAGAGCTATAAGTTACGGATTTTCTGAACTAAGTAGTAAATCGGTGTACACCTTCAAGGGTTGGGGTAGGCAAGATCAGGAGAGGAGTTTTAGACTTGATAGCAGCTGCCTCGGAAAGCTGGTTGAAGCGAGCAATGACCTGGCTCATTGCGCAAAACTCGTCTTCGATTGCTAGCTCACGACACGCCACATGATTGCCAATAATTTCAGCCTGAAAATTTAATATCATTAGCAATTTATCTAGCCTTTAGTCAATATATAGATACACTTACTCGAAAATGTTTCGCATTGCCCTCAAAGGTTACAAGAGTTGCACGGAGGTCTTCGAGCTTCGTCGCAATAGACCTTAATGTCGATGCGCTTGCCGAGGTCATCGCGATATTCCTATTAAGCGATTGACTATCCCAACTTCCGAAGTTCATTAAACGTTTCCAAATTGGAATGCCAGCCTTGAACTTTTGTAGCTGCATGTTTTCCTCTGCAAATTGAGCACCGACACTCGCAGCGAAATCCGAGCCTCTCTTGGCCAGGGGGATGGCATCATCTATCTGAGCTTGCAGGCCAGAAAACCTTCCGATATTGTTTGGACCAGATCACCAAACCTGTCATATGCTGATGTAGTTGAGTACTTATCTTCCCCATCGGCGATGGAAGTCAGTACTAGTCGGATCACTTCGAGCTTGGGTTTCACAAATTGGATATCAGTTCTTGGCTGGTCTGCCGTCGAATCGTATCAATTCTTCAAGAAGAACAGATGCTCTCACCTTCTGAAAGACCTTTCGCAAAAATGAGATACTTGCACTATTCAACAGATTCACCTTGTCCCTCACATCTCTGGTCGTCTCACCAAGGTTTTGAATACATTCGGCAAGGTAGTCTTTCTTCTCTAGTATGTCTGATGCAGCGATGGCCTGAGCGAGCTCTAGTATTTCATCTTGGTAAAGGCGGACATGATTAGGATTTCCAAGGTCAAGAATCGACTCGAAGATATCACCAGCGGACCGTGCAGTCGATGTGACAGTATTTGATAGTGAAGCCACCTTTCTTGAATGACTATGGCCTTTGGGTCCACAGAAATAAGGCCCACCAATATAGGTACAGTACCAGTACGAGGCTGTCGGAACGCGAATACTGAAACTCCCGATGAGGTACTGGTGAAGAGTTTTGGGGATAGCTGGAATCGTTACCACTAACAAAGCCAATGCAACCCATCCAAGAAGGTGTCTTGACATGGCTAATGGATTCATTGACCTGAAGGCGTAGAGGGAAATTTGGAGTATGTGAGCAATATGTCGATCAGCTCAATATCAGCACGGAGTCCTGGCCTCACAAAACACGCACGCGTAAGATATTTTGTGTCCAAAGGGTTTGAAGGCTTGACAAATCGAAAAGTTGAGATTACAACGCTGAACAACAGACCACGATTCTGAGTCTCGATCAGCTCAATATCAGCACGGAGTCCTGGCCTCACAAAACATGCACGTGTAAGATATTTTGTGGTTTGAAGGCTTGATCTGAGCTACGAGTCGAAAAGTTGAGATTACAACGCTGAACAACAGACCACAATTCTGAGTCTTCCTGCCTCGAATAGTCGAGTATTATTCCGCGTGTCCTTTGTCGGTCAAAATTTCTCTACATCAAAGGGGGTATACGTTGGAGCGATGCATTCAAGATCAAAGGGGTCTATCATGAAAGTTTGAGAATTTTCGGGAACTCAGGTTTACGTTCGTACCTTGACGTAATCAAGTAGACAAGATACGCGCTGAAGCAGTTCAAGTTGACGTCTAAACGAGTGTGTCTGAGTGAGAAGTAAATAGAATGTGAATTTCGCGTCCTCAACAAACCTACGCAGCTGAGTTTCAGTTAAGGCTCAGACATTTCTGGAGTTGCTGCTGGTTGATCCTCTTCGAGATGTGACATCCGCTCATCATGTTTGATTCGTGCAAACGGCTCATGACACAATAGCCACGAGTATGAGGCTCAGTGGCTATTGCTTGAAGACTGCGTATAATGGCGGACCTCCTTGAGCAAAGACATAGCCTGATGATGTAGCCTAACCCACCGTATTTATTAGAGGGCTCCCCCTAGCTTCTGCAGATTCAAAGTGCATAGAACTCCTACATAGAAAGATCCATCTATTTCTTCACAATAACCCTCCTCATCGTAAATTGAACTGCCATGGCTATGACATCTAGTTATGATACATCTTCACCGAATCTGAACCCCAACTGGCTGGCGTCCAGCATGGAAATATCCCCCGATGCAAAACTGAATGATGAAAACCTGAACGCGCCCGAATCGACTTCTCTACCGGACCACAACGCCGAGCGTAATCAGCGTCACAGTTTTCAGATACGGTATATAGCACTATCTTCTATAGTGCTAATCCTGGCTTGGTATTTATTTCAGGGGTAAATTGTCCCACACTTCTTTTTGTTATCATTGAATATTGCTCACTCGTGCAAATATGATATCTCGCGGTTTCCTAGAAGCTCATCAGCTATAAACGTTGACCAGCTACAAGAGGCGACAGATCAAATAAAGTCAGGTCGTGCATTGGGAGAACTTCGCAAGATTCAACACACCCCGATCACATTCATCCAATCAATGAAGTCTCTCAGTGATGATGTTACATCGAAACCCATCGACGTACTTTCTCTAAGAGAGCAATTGGGTGTCTTGAAGACTTCCATGGACTATTCGGAGTCTTCAGCTGCCGTGAAGCTACTGGTAAAAGTTTCCGATAATATAGATTTGGTCTCCAATATGATGCGCCAGCTCAATGGGAAAGGTCAAATGGAGCTTGATATCTTCATGCGAGAGGTGAGTAAGGTGACCAACCAATGATACAGCAGACTGCCAATCACTGAAATCATGCTATACAGTTTGTCTTATGGTTCAATCGAGAGGAAGCTGCTCGGGACATGCACACCGCAAAAAGGGTCCTTGACCGTCATCGCGATTTCTTAACGCTCCTTACAAGGTCAATTGCGACTATACTTGATACCATCCAGCTCACAAACAAAGCCAATGAGGATGCAAGATACCAACTTCATATGTTGGAAAGGAGAATGATAGAGAGCTCTAAATTCAGCCATATCACTAAGGTGTTTGGGTCCACCGGCGGTAGGGCCTCGAACGAACTTCTACAATCAATCACGGGAATTCTGAATCACACACATGAGATCTCAACGTATTTGGATGACAAAAGGCCTCTTTTAAAGCTCTATCAAGATAACATCAATTCGTGGCTCGTGAGTACCCACTGGTATCGTTTTACACTTCCGACACTGATCATAAATCATTGGGGGTAATTACTATTCAGGGTTCGATAGTCGATCGCATGAAAAGCTCCAAGAACTCCCATGAAGTTGACATGCAGAGTCTGATACTGCTGGATGCCATACGCAGTCATGTCACGAGCATCTCACCAGGTCCATCATCTGAGCAGATCTCACTAGGTAGGGTCCTTACTGACCAGTGAGGCATACATATGGTCCGATTTTGTGGCTGAAAACAAACAGCAATGAGAGTACTGTTGTTACCTCTGCTTGAGAATTGTGCTCTTGTATCTTTGAGAGATTTTATTTGTCGGAAGGCATCCTTCATTAGATGGCACGAATATACAAGCTGCAATACTGAACCATAGATTTCGCCTCCTCTTTGAACGTTGAGATTTTTCAAGCCGTGAGCTCTGACTTCTTAGTTCGAAGGTCATTTGAAGTTCGAAAGTCAAGCTGAGTCAAATATGATAAGCTTTGAAGTTCGAGCTCACCATCTGAAGCTCGAAAGGTAAGCTGAGTTGAATGTGATAAGCTTGGAAGTTCGAACTCGCCATTTGAAGTTCGAAAGCCAATCTGAGTCTAATAGGATGAATCTGGGACTTAGCCATCCTTTTAGGATGCTTATATGACTCTACAGAAGCACATACATGAGGAAAACTCTTCGTACTTGACTAGGGAAATATGAAGGTCCATCGAATTCCACTTCAGCTTGATTATCGACAGTCATACTACGGATGTTGACTTCCAGAGCTCCCAGCTCAAAGCTCCACGCGGATGCGTGAACGGACATGTCCAAATGTCAATTATACACAAGCTCACTGAGTGCGTAAAGGTGCGTATTAACGCTCAACACGCTCGTGGCGTGATGCTCTCAGTCATTGTCACACGCCTCACACACCAAGTCCTACACATCCAGCACTCTATGCGAAGTGATGAATACATGCATAGCTCAGCTGTGAGCAAATTGTTGATCCATTCAAATGAGCAAATGAGAAAATGATTAGAAACAAGACAAAAGAACATTTTAATGAGAATGAGCACGCTCATCACATCCTCACAAAGGAAACCCCCATAAACAACTGTTTTGCTGGGTGCTCAAGCATCATAAAGGAATAAGAACTACATGATACTACGCATTCATTAACGCCTGCAGCAGAAACGAGAAGATTTAGGAAACAATCGAGAGCTGTTCAGCATGTGTAAGACATGGGTGGCCGAATCTATGATGTGCGTACAAAGATTTCATAGAAAGGAGGGAGTCAGTGTGGTTGAAATGAATATCACGGTCAGATTGGCTTGATATGTAGTCAGCAGACTTACTTTGATTGATTCGAGTCATGTCAAGTATCTCGAGGGGTGGTTGAATGATGGTCTTTTTCGGTGTCTTGCGCTTCAGAATTGCTTGAAGAATCGCTGAGTTGATTTTGGGCGAGCAAGTCCCTAAAAGATGGTAGTCAGAATCAGCATATGTATGGAATTTTATTATCAATGTATAACTTACTTATGATGTTCGGCCAAAGCTGAAATCAATCCGAGATCTTGTAAGCTCGTTGTAAATAAGATCTGACGATTTCGCAAGGTAGTGAGATCGATCTGGAGGCGATCGTAGAACACTTTGTCTTGGTTTGAGTAGGAGGGAACGCCAAATGTACCGTCGCGCAATTGAAGGTGGAGCCTCTCGACCTTCTTATGAATTTCGGTAAGATAGCTAAGATGATCGTCAAGGCTCTCTTGAGCTTCTTCTTGAGCAAAGTGGACTGAATCGAGCTCATGTTGAGTTAAGAACTTGTAAGTTTTGATAAATTTGTCTAAACCTTCGACTGCCTGACGATATTGGCTGTTCTTGAGGTGAGGAAGACAATAAATATCGAACAGACGTTTCCTCTCGTGGTCGAGGTCGAGGTCAGCTGCCGAGTCCACGCATCTGGGATCTTGGCGAGGCCCAAAGGTTTCTCTGATGAGTGGAGCCTTGATGTACTTGATGTTGGTTGGAGAAGGGAGTTGTAGGTTTCTAAGGCGCGGGGCGACCATTTCGACAAAGATCATACGTAGAAGCTCGTGATCTTCTTGAGCGTTTTGAGTGAATTTAAAATGAGGGAAAAATGCAAGGATGACTTCTAAGAGTTTTTTAGGCGTAGCTTTACTTAAGAAGCTTTCGGGATCAATCCTGGGAGTATTACTATGCCCATCAATAACACTTTCAAGGATATATTCGGGTAAGAAGACACTGGAGTGGACGTAGGATCCGTAAGACATGATGAGGATGGTAAGATATTTTGGAAAGAAGGAAAAATACGGCCAATGGCTCGTCTTATATGCCCGTCTGAAGGTCATTCGACCCAAGTTTTTGGAACTTTGGACATCATTTGATCATTTGGTGGGTTGATCATCCTAACTGTTCTTTTTTTTTCAGCTGTCTACTTCGAATTTACTACCCATATATCTGGCTGAGATCTACACTAAAGGGTCTAATGGGTGACTACATAAGAAGGGTTGTGCATTGAACACGTTATAGGGAAAGAGACATAAATTACTTGCCGTCCCTCCCGCTGTACCTCCTCCTACCCACTCGTATTGAGGAGAAGGACTTATGAAAATACATAAGACATGTTTGCAAAACTTCACATTAGAATATAAGAAACTTCGGAAGAATGAAGATGAGATATATCCAGGTAATTGCGGAATCATTAAGAGATCTACAAGTTCTTGCCAATTGAGTCTGATGGCATCCAAGGTAAGACAAGTTAGGTACAGACGAAAAGGTGAGGAAAGTTCTCCAAACAATCGGGATTATGGCAGTCGCAGGGTAGACCGGAAGGTCCCTTTGACTGTGTGATGGGAGGGTCAAGTGAACCTCGAACCCTCGCACGAGGTTTAGCAAGCACCGTGGTGGTATTTCGGACCATCTTCTTCTTTCGCGGACAGAAGTGCCTCCGAGCTAGCATTCCACCATTCTAATTTCTTGAAATATCATAAGCTTTGAAGTTCGAACTCACCATCTGAAGTTCGAAAGGTAAGCGGAGTTGAATATGATAGGCTTTGAAGTTCGAACTCACCATTTGAAGTTCAAATGTCAAGCTGGGTCAAATAAGATAGATTTGAGACCTATCGTCGAGAATCATAGCTAGGCTTTTTAGGATCCTTGGGGAAAGACATAAATGGGCAAAACTCTTCCTACTTACCTACTCGCATGTGGAATATGAAGGTCCGTCCAATCCCACTTCAGCTTGACTGTCGCCACTTCAAAGCTCAACACGCGTGTGGGCTGTGAACAGTGACACATGTACTGCTCACTGAGTGCGTAAAGCTCCACGCGGTCGTGACGTGACGCTTCAACTTCTAAATCATCGTAACGCGCCTCACAGCGCCGTTACACGCCAAGTCCTACTAATTCATCGCTGTATGTGAAATGATGAATACGTAAACACATACATATGTATCATGTCCACAGATCTCACCGAGTACTTGAATCGTATCGGATGTGGGATGGGACAGTGGACCTCAGTGGACTCATGCGACGGACATGGGCGTATGTATAAATGTGGCGGACGTGTGGTCTCAAAATCACCTTGATACTTCCTGATGCTTCTTTATCGCCAATTTTTTTGGACAACTTATACTTTCTAACCCAATCCCTTGATTGTGATTGCGATACCTCTTTTTCATCAGAGATTCTTAGCTACCTTGAGACTTTCATCTGGATATCTGTAATTTGTCTCACTCTAAAAAACTTCCCTTGTCTGCTTTGGACCCTAAGATCATCGCGACGCAGAACTCAGAAGCTAGAAGGGAGGATTTTAACTTTGTGCAACATTACCAGTCATATCAGTTGATCGTTTGTAAAGGTTGTGGCCATGCCCAAGCACTAATCTCCTGCCACTCTCAAATCCCGCCTTCTCTGTTGATATACAATATATCTGCAGGAAGGATAATGTATTCAAGATTGGGATTATGTATTGATAGAATCATACAGAACTATAGTCCAACCAAATTACGTTGATCAACAACAAAGGGGGTTGTTGTCTATAGCCCGCATAAAACCCAAAAGCTCAAGTCCCTTTTAGGTTTTTTCAAGCAACAAAAGTTGGGTGATGTCGCTTTAACTCGTACAACCACCATCTCAACCCAGATAACTGGTCATCCTCAACCTCGAAGTTCGATCAATCCAACGACACTTCAATCCTCACTTGAATTACTGGCCTATCAGTCTCAAACCGTATCAACATCAATTCTTACCAGACTCATGTCGACTCGTAAAGGGGGAACCAATGTAGCTTACGAGTGTCCCCATCTTCCTACGTGTTATGATCCCAGTAGCAAAGGCAAACCTTGCCAAGATTGCAATGGTTTGAACCTGACCGGTGTTCGCAACCATACTCTCACCACCAGGCAACATGCGTTTTGTGCCCCTGGGTGCCCGGTCTATAAATGTAAGTTCTTGTAAAAATTTACTTCGTATCCTCATCAAGACTGATGATTCCGATTGCTTGTAGTGACCGATCTGAGTCAAATCGAATTCAAGAGGAAGAAATGTTCGACAACAACCGATTTGCCCGGTTCATCCAATGTCACTCAAACTCGTACTTCTTCAACCGAGCGATCTCCTTCACCCTCTCTTCGCACAGGAAAGACTCCACGAATTCGACAAAGAGAAGGCACACATGAGGGAGCAGTATCTACCAACCAGGGCGTCAGCGGCGAGCCAAGTTTTCGACGAAACAGTGTTCGGAGCACCTCTGCATGCAATCCTGTACAGGATAAATTCTCTGGAATGAGCATCAATCCGGAAAAGTTTACCCTTCAAGAACCTCATCATTCCTCTCCGAAAGCCTCTTCCTTTACTCGAGAAACAAATCGAAATTCCAGCAATGTGCCCGGAAATTCTAGATCGAAAAACTTAATCGGGGACATGTCAACTGCCTTTGCTGGTCCTCATCATACCCAATTGGAAAGTATCTCGGCTCCAAACCCAGGTGTGGCCAACCAGCTCCATGCGTTGATCAATTCTCAAAGCTCGCAAGAGGCAGAACCGTTGATGTGCGACTTCCTTATTTTAGATCCTGCCGCCCCGGCAACGAATATCTGTCATGAGAAACCTTTCCACTTTGATTGGAAGTTTGGGGCACTCTTGGTGGTATCCTCGGTACATTTCTTCTGGTTCATCCGGGCATGGTGGGATGAATATGCTCATGCATATTAAGTCTCATCTAGAGTCCTTATGAAATATATTGAATCGCTTGAATAGGATACGCACTCATGTTTACCCTGAAATGCTCATGCTACATACTCTTTCATTATGGTCTCAAGAGCAACCCTTTCATATTTTTTGGAGCTAAAGAATTGTTTTGTGATACATGTATTTCTTGAGGATGTCCAGTCGTAGGTCTGATAAGCCTTCAAATGTGTCTATGGACCCAGGGGGTGTACTTGCTTTTTTTGAAGAACTCTCGTTGTTTGTGTTACCCCTGATCGCTCCCCTCATACAAAAGTATCATGCGATCTGCTCCTCATTTCTTTTGGTGTTTTTCTGAATTCTGATGTGGGCTCTTCCAGTCACTTTTTGTGTTCATCAACTTGCAGCCCTGCACAAGTCAAAATATCCAGTCATGTAATTGGATGAAAACTCATGCATGTCTCAATTATACAATTTAACTCAAGATACCCGTCCCGTGAAGAGATGGACTGGAAAAGGAAGTGTCTTAGAGGTCAGGGTTATATAGATACTACTTCAAGGATGTGAAGGTCGTAATGTTAATCTGATCAATTCCTCAGTCGCAAGCGTTTGGTTCAAAAGTGTAATGTTGATCGGATCACTACCTCAGTCGAAAGCGTTTGATTCGAACCCAGGACGTGAGTGTCTAGGAGGTGACTGTTGAGTGTTCAAAGGAAGCTGACCTGAACACAAACGTAATGATGAGCTTCCATCCAAAATTAACGGGAGTCCTGTGTTCTGTGACTGAGTGCTGAGCCAGGTGTGCTGAGCGGGGTGTAGTTGTCAATGGGGCTTACTCTGAGGTGTTAGCAGGCCGGATTCAGCACGTGGCTTGAATGAATGGCATACTACGCGTGTTTTGGTCAATGACGCGTTCTCGGGTACGTTATCAATGGCAATACTAACATGTGGCGTTAAGCAGAGAGCATCTTACGAATATCTTTGGGGACAAAGGGCTCAAGGTGAGTCTTCTTTTGCTACCTTTGCAAAACAAAGAGATTCGAAAACCAGATGGGTGACACGGTTATAAATTGCTATGATCTCAACTTAGGAGCTGGCACTCACCCATTCACGATATTCGATCTCACCTATCAAAACAAATTATCTACTCACCTCAAATATATACCGGTTATCTTTGACATCACTCGTCCACATTCTCACCTAGTCATCGCTTCGAAGAATATTTCTCTAATAGTCGAATTCATCCTTAATCTAGCTATCTCATCTTCATCTTACTAGCCATGATCATTTCTGGAAACATATCAATCACAGGGAATATTACTTCACCTTCAAGACCTATACGTAGACGCTCAGCTCCTATCCGAGCATGTAGAATGGCTGTACCTTCTCATAACCATCAAACCGCCGAGCAGTCCGTCCGTCCACGCCCCACGAAGACCCTCTGTTCTGGAAGAAAATCTTTAGCGTACCGACGGAATTGATTGAAATCCTCTCACCCAACGTTAAACTTCAAGCTCGATCAGTGACGAAGGGTGCCCTTCAAGAACTAATCCACCACTTCGTACCGAGTCACCGCGTACCCCGCAATATTCTCAAAGCCAAGTTGATCCGTGTATTCAGAACACAAGTGCTACGTAAATATGGCCCATTTCATGGTCTTTGAGAGAATCAGAAGATATTCAATGTCAGTAATCCAGACCAGCTTGTAAAAAGGAAATGTCGACAAAACTAACCAAATACCTCATGTTTACACTTCCCTGGGCTTCATCGGTTTAGGAAGTAGGTCGATTTTCCGAGTTCATGCGTAAAGGTTCGAAACGGTCATTTGTCCCATGTGCAGATCGATTCGAAGCGGTCTAGCCTATGCTTTCTATGATGTTTCAACACCTTCTCACCTATCCTTCACGATCTCTTATTCGTTGTGTATGTCAAGATATGAAATGGTTTCTTTATTGATGGGTTTCCGGAGATACTATGATGTCAAACTTTCAAACTGGATGTATGTATCTATGCCTGTTATCTCTTGTGTATCTCTGGGCGACGCTGGGAGTTATTGATGGGTTTCCGGAGATACTATGATGTCAAACTTTCAAACTGGATGTATGTATCTATGCCTGTTATTTCTTGTGTATTTCTGGGCGACGCTGGGAGTTGCTCTTTCTATTGTATCATGTGGGTTATCTGGAGGCTGGATAGGGCCGTATTTTTCTGGAGTATGTACAAGGTTAAGTCTGTGCCGTACGGACAAAGAGTTACCCACCAAGAAGACAATGACTCCGGTAATGTGTTGTGGACGCAGCCATATCCAGTTTTAAGCGTAAGATTTGGAACATGCTGAGTGGTGTGAAAAACTCTCCACATCACCCTGACTACATGGAAGCACTTAATCCCAAGAGTGGCTATGTGCTGAGTCTCCAAGGGCAAGTTCGAACTTCAAAGTCAAGTTCGAACTTCGAAGCTTTATATGTTAAGGTCTCTTGAGGCTCGAAGCCCAGACCTCTGACACTCGAGCTTGAGATTCGAAGTTCGAAGTTCGAAGAGCTCAGATTCGAAGTTCAAAGAGCTCAAGACCAAGTTCAAATGGGCCTTGTACAGAAAAGCCCACACTTTTTGTTTTTCGTGTCAAAGAAATAAGCAAGACAGAAAATTTTTCTGCAATTTTTGTGTCGATTCGAGACCAAATCGGTCCTACGCCGATTGCATCGGCTGCTTTTGGAATGCGTCGCTAAGATGCAACCAAAGTTGCCTCGCCAGCGAGATTGAATCGGGCATTCAGGGGATTGAATCGCGATTCAAACACCGACATGAAATCGAAAAAATGATTGAATCGGGACAAAAGGCCCGACATTTAGTTGCTCAGAGGGGATGCGATGCGATGATTGTATCGCACATTTGTTTTAGTCGGATGAGCGCTATACGAGTAGCCATCGGACCTGATCAGACTGAGGTTCAGTCGGCGGCCACCAATGCGGTTTGGGATCGGCGCTCAGTTTCATCGGTTGTGCCAAAGCGATCCTCAATTGGACTGCGGATCCCATCGGACAGTGAAGATGTGATTACACATCGCACAACAATTCTATCGCACAATTTGGCCCCGACCCTGCTTCGGAACACCGTCCACGATGTGACATCGGAAGGGGCATTCCGACGTGAATTTCTTGGCGGTGTTTCATAAGGATTGAGCAATGAAAATGAAAGAAGAACTAATCCTTCAAGGATCTGGACACCTTGTTTCAATAAGTTGGACATTGACAAAAATGCAGTGAATTTTCAATCTCTAGCCGGGCATCCAGCAAAATGTATCTCAATTGGTGAATTCCAGTAAGGGTACGCTACATGTATGAGCTGAAAGAGATGAAGTGCCTTCAATTTCTAGGAAGACCAGCAGTTCTAAAGAGAAAGAACACAGAAAAGAAGGATCCCTGCGATAAAATTGTCAAATAAAATGCATCACTCAAATGATGTAAGTTGTAAGGGCTTCATTAATGTCTCAATTTTAGAGCTCATCAGAGTCATCATACTTGAACAAGTCTAACTCTTTTTTCTTTCCTCCGCTGAAGTTGGTGATGAAAGATCGGTGATGATAACGTGATGGAGAATGAGATGATGTGGCCAAACGGGGTTGGCCAGGGTCGGCACTAGATCAGCGGACCTCTTCTTGGGGTCTGGAAGGGCATTTTTGTCATTTTTGACAATGTGACTCAAGTGGCACTTTAGAGCCACTGTACCTAGTCCCAACCACACGCACGCCCACAAAACTTGAAATTTGCCGACCCAAGCCATCTCATTTGCCCGGAGGGGTTAGCAAGGGCTGAAAATTCATGGCATTATTGAAGGGGGTTGATGCCGTAGATAGACTTTTCAAGTTGATGTGGCCAGTGGTTTTTGTTTCAACAACTGTTTTTTAAGTTTATTCCCATATATTTTGGACCCATGGGTTTATAGTGGACTGTATGGGTTAGCAGTATGGCTATAGGCTGTACTTATGGGTTATAATTATGGCTTTAGGCTATACTTATGGGTCAGAAGTATGGCTTTAAGGAGTGATTATGGCTCTTGGGAGGCTCAATTTTGGCCGATTATGACAAAAACAACACCTCACATAGCTATTCACATCCCTCAACATTTCGGACCGGGGCCGGTTCCAGGGCTGCCACGGATAATTTTGTGGTTGGAGCTCAAAACCTTGTGAAATTGTCCAGACCATTCCAAAGCTTCTTGAATTCTGATCGTGACACTCATTGCTATCAAGTGTGGCTCATTGAAGTTCTTTCATATGGCTTTCCAAATCTATCAACTCACACAATCAATCTTCACGATCTTATTCAACTTGCAACTCAACCTATCTCATTCATTTACTTTCCATTTGAGTCACTTTAAGATAACTTATTGTTTCAGAACCTCATATGATGGTGCCAGTGGTGGATTGTGGTTTTTGTACTAACTTAACTAAGTCCCTCTTGGATGAGCGAGTAGTCAAGAGAGGGACTTATGGCTTATATATGAAATTTGGTGTGTGAGCCAAAATTTTTTGGCTGGGGACTTTTTCGACCCTGAATAGCTCTGTCCCCTGCAAATAGATATCCTCTGGAGCTAAGAAAGGCCTTGTGCTCCTGCTCAACCTACACATATTGGGTCTTTTAAATTTATTACTTGGGTTTCAGAAAGTGCTGAAAATCAGACTTGAAAAATTGATTTTTGTGTAACAATCCAGCTTGCCTGGTGTGAGGTTTTGACACGTTGAACAGCTTTCTCAGGTATTGTAGTGATTTTTCCAGTCTCTACCCTCTCATTAATCTGCAATAAATTGGCCAGATAAGGAGTGAGACACATTCAGGTGTGTAGGTCAAGCAGGTGTACAGGACTTCTCTTTGGTCCAGAGGATATTTATTTGTAGGGGACGGAGATATGGGGGTTTGAAAAAGTCACCAGCCAAAGATTTTTGGCTCACATGTCAAAATTTGTGTACAAGCCATAAGTCCCTCTCTTGATTACTCGCTCATCCAAGAGGGACTTAGTTAAGTTAGGTTTTTGTATTGATGTGAGTGATAGAATTTCAAATCGGGGGATGTACATAGCTTTCATATGGTTGACTTCATGGTTGGCTTCAACAAATTGGTGGCGTACATCAGACTTGGGTGTGAAATTTGGTTGGCTTCAGATCAGGGCCAACCCGTGGTGCACGTCACATTGGCGTGAGCGTGGCCCATGTCAGCGTTTTCCCTGCAGTGTGTGTTCAAATCCCATCAGACACATAATCACATTTTACCATCTTTAACACCCCCATCCTTTAGCACATCCACATCTTTATCACTGTAAACATGTACACTAGATGAAACAGCCAACTGCAACCTTTTCCCTGACACAGCCAGAGGGGTTTTACCGGTTCTGGGAAAGATGCCGTGTCTGATAGCCTCACGGCTCTAATGACACTTTGTGCAATGCAAAATAAAAATACACTACCTTAAATCTCAATCCAATTCCCTTAGATATAGTCTTTGATGTTAAAAGCCTCTACAGCTCTAATTCCCTCTACAAGCTCACTCTACCACTACACAACCCTACTCCATACCATAGGCATTAATGGTATTCAAAACTCAAGAAACAGGTCTGAGAAGTGTCAAGAAGTGGCATCTAGGAACTTCTTGGACACTTCCAAGATGTCTCTTGGTTTTTGGAGTTTCTGGGCCCCAGAAGCATCTTCCCATATGAATGTGCATAACCAACCAACCCTTCTCACATCTCTTCCCACTTTTACATGGACTCGATCAACACCACACCATCATACACACCGCCAACATAGATGCCTCGGATTGAAAAATCTGAGGCATCATTGGATGGAAACCCTCGGACAGGTCTTGTCCGAGGATTTGATCCGAGGTATTTTTTGATGCAAAATAATACCTCGGATCAAAACCTCGGAAAGATTTTGTCCGAGGATTTGAGTCCGATGATACCTCGGATTTTTCAATCCGAGGCATCTTTGTTGGCTGTGACACATCACTTATCCGCCAATTTTCCCTTCTTTTGGCCTTTGTCTGATCAATACCGGAATTGCTTCAAAAAGCTCCAAATCATGACATTCTTTCATATTGGTGCGCAGGCTCTGATATGACTGCACATCAAGTCGCTTTTTTTTGGACAAAAAATTATCTCACAATTTTGCAGCGCAGAGACCGCTATAATACCGCTATATTTCGCGCTATATTGGCCTTTGACATGGCACGATATATAGCAAAATATAGCGGAAAGGGGGAGGCAAATTCACACAAAGCTTGTAACTCACTCAAATTCTTTGCATACTCGATAGGGGGAAATAACTTGCATAAATGATAAGGGAAGCATAGATGAATCACTTTAATAATTGAAATAGAAGACTACTTTTTCTTTTTCTTTGCCATTCTGTCGATATAGTTTTGCAGGGATTTCGCAGCTTCTGCAAACACTCCTTGAGGTAATATTCCCTCCTTCAACCATGCTTGACACCCAACCAACCGTTCCATGGTCTTAGGGAGCATGCTACCGCGTGACGGTGTACAGATATCAGCGGCCGCCGAGAAGATACACTCACAGGCGCAAGACGTCGCCGAGATTGAAAGATAATCTCTTGCTAGTTTAGCAAGAGTAGGGTATTGGTGATGATGTTCCTGTCAAGAAAGGTAGGAATAGGTCAGTCTAAATCTTTAGAAAAAAGGGGAAAAGAGCCAAATACATACCTTCCACCACCCAAGCGGAGTCTGATCTTCCTTAATTGGATGTGAACCTAGCAAGTAGTTGTCCAGCTCGGTTGAAGATTGGATCGAGTGGGTATTAGCTTGACCAAAGACGTCAAACGCATCAGGTTCCTCAGCATCATCGTCATAAGTCGGTGAAGCAGTTGAGTCTGGAACTACAGAATCATCCAAAAGGTCTTGATATGCACCCTCGATCAACTGTCGTGCTGTGTAATCTTGTACAGGATAATGTACAAAAAATTTCCCTTGGAAACGGGGGTTGAGGACTGTGGCAAGGATAATTGCATCACATTCAGCAGCCTCATCCTTGTACTTGTTGAGCCATTTGATCATGACATCAATGGCATGGTCGATACTTGGAAAAGTTGAACAGTCCGCTTGATGACCTTTGAGGTTGTTAATGAATCTCTTGTATTCAGCCAGCAGGATGCAACAAGTGGGACTGTTTCCCTTGACTCTAGCTGTTGCATCCACAAACGTCTGAAGAAAACCAATTGATTAGTACATGAAAGTTTGAATAAAATGATTTGAAATATAATAGAAGCACTCACCTTTAACACTTTATTGACTAACTCAACAGCATGCCATTTGGAGGGTGATATTGTAACACCTTTGAAGAAACACGCCTTGCGATCCGCCGTGATCATGGAGTTGATTACCTATAGGAAAATATTAGAAATGCTGAGCCGATGACTTGAGATAAAAAGATCAAAAAAGCCAACCTCCTGAGCCTCCCACCCAACTTACAACTCTCGTAATGACTATTCCAACGAGTCTTACATGGTCGCTTGAGCATCTGTCCATTGTACCCCATACGGTGTAGAACTTATAACCCAACAAGGGTTATACAGAGCTGGAAGAGGATAATCTACTAATAAAATGACTAGTAGAAGTTGTCTAAGGACTGCTCTTCTAAAACAACACAATCAGAAAGAGCTCTGTTGTATTGAGTACTGATAAGGCACCAGAGAAATATAACTTCACACATAATTTTAACTTCAAAAGCACACTTTGTATTACTATCAACACTGCTATAGTGTTATTCCCAATTGATAACTGAAAAAAAATAAGCAATATCTGATTGATATTATTCCCAATAAGTCTTTATGACTATAAAACTAAAGTAAATTTCTCTTTATAACTGTAATAAAGGGCGTATTTAAGTGAACAGGTACTATTAAAATAAGTTTATGATGATAAACAAAATAATAATGGCGTAAATGATAAAGAAAAAAAAGGGGAACAACAGTCCCAAAACCCTCTCAAAGTATATATAACAATGTACTAGAACTTTTACAATGGTCAACAGCCTCAAAACCAATCAAATCCGCCCAAAATTCCCTAAAAACCCTATGATGACGCAATGTAATGGTTTTGTTACTAATAAATGATGTAATTTTCACAGCTAAAAGTGATCAATGACGCAATAATATGATGTACAGCACTTCTTATGATGAATACAGGTGATTTTTTCCTTGTAAACTAGCTGAAAACCAATTTTTGAGATTACGAATTTTTTCAGATGTGCTCCAATTTTTGATTACTAAAGTGCATCTTGTAGTCCGCGTGTTACTGATCATTTCTGACACCTACATGACCTACTTCTGATGAGTGATGAGTAAGATATTGAGTTGTGAAGTTAAGGTTTTTAGTGTTACATATGACTTGTGACTGTAAATTCGAGATTCACACCAATTCTTTATTTGCCTTATAACTTTTTACACACACCTCCGTTACTAATGTTTTAAAGTTTGTACATTATGTAATCCACTCTTCTGCGTTGAATGAGCCATCTACCAACCTATTCTGACGTCATTTGACATATGTAATTAGCTGAAAACCTCCATTTTCCACGAATTTCACCCATTTTCTTCACTTTTCACACCTTTTACTAAGCCTTTCTTGCCTTCTGTAACATTAAACAGTAATCTCCAACCGTGAAAATCCCTAAAAACACCCTTGGCAACTTTATTCATTACTAATACTACTGTTACATATGTAAAACTACCTGTAAACCCTTGTTTACCAATTTCGACTTTTTCCCATTTCCTTAATAACTTCTGTTTCTACTTATCAACCTTGAAGATTAAAATTGTCATAGTATCATATAATGTTGTTCTTTCATATTCTAACCTCATAATACCCATAACTTTATTTTTACTAACCTAAAAACCATTTTCCAACCTTTATACCTATAATTTCGAATTTTTCTTATGTTTTTCTTTCTTTCTTTTTGTAATAAATTTGTAAGTAAACTATAATGATCTTAATATATAATGTGAAATAAAATGATGTAATTTTGACCTAATGACCAATACATAAGCCTACAAGAGCTTCAATTGATCAAAAACCTCCATTTCGAATTTTCTTTCCTGCTGAATCCTGCTAATAAACTGGTAAACTGGTAATTGTGAATTTTTTAATTGATCCCATAAATTGATCACCACAACGGGTAGCACGAGTCTTGAAGTCATTTCTATGTGCTGCACTACTAGCAATGAGACCAGAAACTGAATCCACCTGTATAGTTATTTGATAAATGGATCCACTTGTAAGAAATGAGGAATCATTAGATAATTAAATTTGTAACTTGCCTTTTTCAGTGCCACTGCAACTATGTCTTCCTCCTCACAAGCTACATCTCCTGTAGCTTCTCGTACCAAGTCTTCATCTTGCTTGTCATCTTTGTCATCCACCCCGTTGGCCTCATCTGAAGGACCCACCTCGCTCTTGTCATCCAAATCCGAATTACACTCAATCGGATCCTTGCCATTGTTAACTTCTAGACCAGGTATGGGGAGTGCAATGCCATGTGGAGTGGAGGGCTTGATGTGTCCTACGGTTTGAACCAAAGCCTTCAACCCATGCCCAACTGTGAGGTTGAGCTTATGGGCGTAGCATCAGATGTGATGAGAAGAGGAATCCCAGGCCGCCGGATCATCAGCTTCTGAGAACATTCTCTCAAGCTCGGCTACCATGGGCCAATTGTTGCCTCCACTGTCTGTAGTCTGGGCAACCATGTAAGTATAACAAAACAAGATATACATAAGTGAAAAGAACAGAAAAGAGAAGAAATAAAAAGAGAAACTTATCTTATTATGAAGCCCATGTTTGATCAAGAACCTACCAATTGGTTGAGCTAGCAGGACCCCAAAGTGTCGCCAACCGACCATCTTCAAAGTCAGATGTGTTGATTGGTATTCCCAATTGTCGTCAATGTAATTTGCAGTGGCTCCAACAAAGGCGTATCGGTTGCCCTTTGTTGTCCACACGTCATGAACCAGGCTGAATCAACCGTCGTTTTTCTATAAGGAAATGAATATAACACAACTTTAGAAGGAAAGCAGAATGAATCAATAGTGATATAGACAGGAAGAAACTTACTTGTAGTGCACCAATAGCCTGGTTGTGCAGTTCCGAAAAAAGCTGAACAGATTGTTTGGCAGCCCACGTTTTTGATTGGACCACAGCACTGCAATTTGATGTATTGAAGGCAGCACGAAGAGCTACGTCTTCAAAGCGTGTCCAAGGGAGAGCGTGGCGTATGATCCATAAGACAAGGATCATGTTTAATAATTCCACTGTGAAGACAGGTACGTTGACAAAAGAGTCTAGGGTTGCCTGTGACTCTTCCTTCTTAGTTGCCTCAAGCCGCTCAGTGTAGGTGGGAGGCAGTTCAATGCCAGCTGCAATAGCTTTGTGTCGCTCCTTGCAGTGAGGTTGATATTTGTTTCCATCACGATGACCCCATGGAGCGAAGTAGGTGGTCGGTTGTTTGAGATATACATTCTTACACCATCTACACTGGTATCCATTTCGTTTAGAGTGATTTCTTCTTTAGTTACTTTCTTGCATAGTGTATACCTTACAGCTATTAGCTATCAAGGTAATTGCTGTTTCAAAGAGTACGGGCATAAAACCTCTCGTGGAGCTTTCCTAGGGAGAGTCTCTCACGAAAAGTTAGTTTCAGATAAAGGGTGACAGGTGAGTCTCTCTAGGCTTTGCTAGAGAGATGTTCTCACCTGATCGCCCTTTTCTTTCCTCTTGACCTCAGCAAATACCAAAGTATTTTACTACAATTGAATGTGTTACCAGTTATTCGGGAGGGTGGGTGGTGCGAAAAAACTAAAAGTAAGAAATCTTTAACTATTGAGATTAGTTAATAGTAGATGATGTGATTTAAAATGAGATTAGAGAAGACTTGAAAAGATAATACGACCGGGGAACAAGGGTGTTAGATGCCTGGGGGGAGTCTCTACCTTATAGGGCTCTCGCCTCTTTATTAGAGGCGGAGTTACGGGAGTGCTTCGACCCATAGATGCGTATTGGGACATGTCGTCATCTAACAACCCGAAAGGTATTAGGTCTAGCCTTTTTCTCTATGTGGTCTAGACCAAGGAATCCTTTCCTCATCTCGGGGATTTATCTCTTAAGTCTTCTTGAAGTTACCACCCTCATGGACATGTCTCACACGTCGTGCCTTATGTAAGAAGCGATCCATTTTGTTTAGAGTGATTTCTTCTTTAGTTACTTTCTTGCATAGTGTATACCTTACAGCTATTAGCTATCAAGGTAATTGCTGTTTCAAAGAGTATGGGCATAAAACCTCTCGTGGAGCTTTCCTAGGGAGAGTCTCTCACGAAAAGTTAGTTTCAGATAAAGGGTGACAGGTGAGTCTCTCTAGGCTTTGCTAGAGAGACGTTCTCACCTGATCGCCCTTTTCTTTCCCTGGTAGTGGGAGCGTGGCCTGTCGTCCCCTACTCTCTGAGCTGGGATGCAGTCCTGAGCCTGGCAGGGTCGCCCCACTACTGGGTCCCAGCTTGGAGCCGCTTTACTCTCTGAAAATAAACTCGGTAAAACAAGTCAATGGAGACGTAAACACAAAAGACGTGATACAAAAATTTTTACTATTACTGCATAAAGAAGGACATCCACATTTGGCACAAGTACAATGCCTAAGGAAAACTTGGGATGGTATCCCCAGTAATAAGTAGGACTCTTTTAGCTGCTTCCCACTGGCCTTCGTTCCACTCTCTCTGGTACAACTTATGGCAACTGGAGGTCCATCTACCAAGAGTCTTGATGTCCTCTGTGGCAACACCTGCCCTAGTCAGCAAGGTTGCCCCGCCTATTCGGAACGAATGGCCCGATTTGTGAGAAGCCGGGCCCCAGGCGTTCTTCAGCGTCCTTTCGACAGTAGCTTGTGTTATCCCAGTGGTCCCGTCTTTCCCGTACGTCATGAATAAGCGTGGATCTTTGACCCTTTCCAAGCAAGCTGCTAGACGTCTAAGTGCTTCGACTGGGCATAGGACACCGCCGGTCGCGCGTAACGAGAGATATTGGAGTTCTCCTGGCGCGGCTGTCTTTGCCTCTCGTAGAGCTATTCGAGCCATCTCGACACCATCCACCGATAAAAAGGTCAGGTCCGACTTCAGCACTCCTTTTGTCCTCTTGGACTCGTAAGTCGCGGTGTCGTACACGAGTTCTCCTAGGCGTGCGAGGCCCCAATAGGCAGTAAGTACCAGTGCTGTTAAGCCTTTCGCATCGACTTCGTTTTCCGCTATGTTGCCTATCAGGGTTATCAAGTCCTTAGGTGCTACTGGGAGCCGCTTGTTTTCTTGAGGAGGGGCTCGGAACTCGAGTTTTGCACTAGCTCGTAAGATCGACTTCAGCCGAGTCAGTTGGATTTCTGGGAAGAAGAAACCATGGAAGGAGTGCCAGGTTCAAAGTGCTGTCAGGTACTTTTGTATGGTCTTCACTTTTATCGGCTTATTGGTGGCTTTCTTATTAAAGTTGTGTCCGGCCCAGATGATGAAGAGTTCTACCGTCTTGCAGGAGGCTGGTATAGCTCGTCGGTTCCGTGATGTAGTGAAGACTTTGAATTTCTTCACTCCCGACGCGTAAGTTTGAACGGTTGCAAGAGACCAACCTGCCCTTATCATGTGTCGTTGTGTTCTCGAAAGGCGTTGTGGTATGTTGTCGTTTAAAGACGAAGG
Source organism: Melampsora larici-populina 98AG31 (assembly GCF_000204055.1). Lineage (NCBI taxonomy): Eukaryota > Fungi > Basidiomycota > Pucciniomycetes > Pucciniales > Melampsoraceae > Melampsora > Melampsora laricis-populina. Next base: position 920,348 of record NW_006768775.1, read on the forward strand.
GAGCTAGATCCTTCATATTTTTCTGCAACTCGCGAAAAGAGTAGTCGAGACGGAGACAAAGGTATCAGCACTCTTGTTTCGCAGGCTCGCTGGCGTATAGTCTGTTTACTACTCACCTTTCTTTCAAGGTTAGGTTTTGTTAGGAATAATGAGACAAATTTTTGTGTAGAGTGAATTAAACAGGTTTCTTTTTGGGGATAGGATTCTTTTTATTTAATGATACGTGAAGGTGTGAAGGTTGTTGGGTACCTATATGAACAAATTGCGATGTGGTATCTTATCTGCTGTCTTTTTTCAACGTATCGTGAGAGTGATCTCTCGTTAGTAACTTCCATCCCCTTCTTTTTCTTTCGGCTTGACTGACATGTGTTTGAAGAACTCACCAATTGTACGTCTTTCGTCTACTTAAAATTGGGTCACTTGTCTTACGCTTTTGTAATCCTCCAGCCAGGGTAAAAGGTCTCTCGGTATGTCTAAATGAATTTGTAAGAACCAAGCCCGTGACTTGTCTAAGCCCCTAGATAACAAGTCTGCGTCGTTGTTTTCTGTTTCTACTCTTTGTTGTTCTAATTGACAGTCTTCTGTAAATAGAATGTTTGTAATTTCTTTCCACTCTTCGTTTACCCAAAAGTCCCTAGATTTTTCGTTTCGTAATACTCCTTCGGTTGTTGTATTGTCTGTCAAGACCTTAAACCGAGCTCCTCCTATCTTACGTAACTTCTGTACCACTAGGAGTCCGAGTCGTACAGTCACTGTCTCCAACCACGCTATCCCGCGCTTTGGCTTTCCTTGTGGCGTTTCCCAACCATCTCGAAGCTTGAACTGCGCCCAATGGTTTCCAACGATGATTCCAATTCCGAAAGACGTCGACGCATCTCCTACCCAGCCTATGTCCTCCACTTCTCTCTTTTTAATGACGTGTAGTTTCGGGAAACTTTTCAAGGCTGCTAGCCACACTCTCATGTCATTCAAGACTGACGATGGCATCTTTCTTCTTGCGAATCGATCAAACCATTCCCGCAACCACCTATAGTTATTTTGTAAGTAGCACCTTAACTGGGGGGCGATGCACGCTACGTGACATAGTTTGCCGTTCATTTTTTCTACATCTTTATAAGTGAAATCTTTCTTTTCTAAAAATTCTTCCAGTTGTTTGATTCTTGCTTTTAACTTGTTTTCTGGTAATCTTACAGTTCTGTTTGACGTATTCCATAAGAACCCTATGTACTTTTGTTCTTCTTTAAAGTGTGAAAATTTTGTTTCATTTGTTTTTACGCCTAGTTCCAAACTGAATTTTACTATGTCGTCCATGTTCAAAGGGTCGCTTGCCTTTTTAACTAGTAAATTGTCGTCCACCCACCTAAAAACTTCTTCCAGATTAAAGTGTCTCTTCACCAGTTCTTTCCAAGCATCCGCTGGACCTCCAAAGCTTCCACATCCAGCGACTCCACCAAAGGTTATTCTGGTGTCAACATAAATCTTTTTGTTAAAGTCTGATATTAAACGATAAGGCCACTGTGAAGGATGTACTGGGATCTGCCTATAAGCCTTTTCCCAGTCAAATAAGGCTATAAGAAGTTCTAGTTCTGATTCTGATATAAAGGTCGAAACAATTTGAAAGTTGTCCCAGCTTGTTTTAAAATCGTTTTTGTCGACGAATGAATTTACACTTGGAATTAATTTATCGTTCTTCGGGTATGATAGATCGTTTATCGGTCTAAAAGATCCATCTCCATTCACTACTGCCCCTAGAGGACTTTTTCTGAAGAATGAAAAGTATAACGCTACTGTTGTTAAGTCAAACGGCCCGAACATCCTTCCTGCTCTTACTTCTTCTTCCAAATTTGACTCTATCTTTTCTCTGGCTAGTAAAGCTGACTGATGATTGTCGGGCACAAAATGTTCCATTCCCATAATCTTGTGATCCGGTATGCCTTGATGAAATCCATTTCTGAAACCTTCTAATACAAATTTGTATTTCGGTAGTAGGCCTTTTGACTTCAGTTCCAGTTCCCACTTTTCGACGTTCATTTCGCATGATGCCTTATCTGGCCATGGTTTTCTCTGTTCTTCCTGCTTTTCAACTTCTCCTTTTACCTGGTTTGTTTGTCTTTTGTTATACCCCGGGTTCTCTACGTAGATTGAGGCACCTATCATTCAAGTGTGTAATGCTTCGTTCTGCGTCGTTCTCGCTCTTTGAATTGGGACTTCGTTCGATCTTTGAGCGGGATTGAAAGCGTTTGGCAAAAAGGGCAAAAAGATTGTTTCAATGTTCAAATTTCAAAAATTGGTTTGTAGGATAATTAACAGCAGGAACGACAGGTTAGAAAATGTATAATAAAGAATGGCTAAAGAAGTAAGTTTGTTATCTGGCTAAAAGATTTGTAAAAAAGGAAACTCTAAAGATTGTCTCTGTTGCAAGTATTGGAGAAGGAAGGACAGTGGAAGGACAGCACAAGAATGGGGATAGGGAAAAACGCATGTATCTGATAATTTACCCTGCGTGTCTAGGTCTCAATGGTCCACCTCTCCCTCGGTTACCACCGCCACCACCTCTAAAACTTTGGCCTCCTCTAACGATCGGAGCCGTAACCGGCCTTTGGGGAAGGGCTGGGTTATGGACCATTGGCATTCTGACAATTGGTCTCGCCCCAAGGTGGCTCGTGGTCATTTGGCTGTTGAATGGTACCCCGTAGTCTCGTGGGGTTCTTCGTCTTTTCAGCGTGTTACTGTCTCTGAACTGATGATTCCCTTGCATCCCTGTCTGGTTTGCTTGGCTATTCTCCAATACGTTTTGTGTCAGTTTCCATTGATCTTTCCATTAAAATAAATAATGTTATGTTTGTTTAACTTACTACAACCTTTCCCCTGTTTCAGGGTCTTTGAACTGAAGTTTTCCTCCTAACGCATAGGGGTTCAAATCACCGAAATTCGACTCGTGAAATCGTGCTGATCTGTCCTTTGCCTGTTGGACCAGATTCGGAACTAAAGCACCTCCTCCTTTAACAGCCGATCCTTTCTTTCTGTGACCGAACAGTGCTTTCCTAAAGGCTATGTCATAACGTAAAGCTGTTATCCAGCATTCAGAGGACTTCTTGAGATCCATAACGTTTTTAACGTGTCCTTCTAAATCTTGAGCTAGTCGTTTAAAGCCATATAGTTCTAGATATTCCCGTAACAATCCTATGCCTTCAAACCATTCTCCGAAGTTCAAGGTAAACTCTGATGGAGCGTTTAAACCTCTGTTTCTAGACGTCTTTGAAGAGGAAGATTGGCTGTCAAAAGTTACATGTTAGTCTTCTGCCTCTTTTCTTGTTCCATTGAGCTCAGGCTGTCTGAAATAAACGGGACTTCAACCTTACTTCTTTTGACTTTCGTCTCTGTCCTTGTTCACAAAGGGTTGAAATAATACCGTCAAAGGTATATGTTCTGTTAATTTATCTAGTGCGTTCAACCAGTAAGGTTGAAGGTGAGCGAGAGTAGAAGTGGTGTCTGCTTCTGGTTCAAAGCGTATCCCGTTTTCTTTGTACTTCTTTTCCGATCCAGATCTACCAGTTTTATCTCGCTTCTTCTTAGTTGTATTCTCCTTCTTTGACTTATCTTTCTTCTTTGACGCTTTAGCCTTCGCTTTCTTCAACTTCGCTTTGAGTTTCTTCACTCTCTTCGCTTTCGCTTCCCTGTCTAAAAAGACCAAATCACAACAAAAAGGTTCTCTTGGTCAATGACTTATCATTTTCCAGGTTTTGAATTCAGTGATTACTAAAGCAGGAAATCGTCGCTGATGCGTAATATCATGACAGTGTGATGACGGAAATTCATCGTCTATTGTGAATGTGGAGGTTGTGATGGAATGGAATATCGACGGAATGGAGCTTCGTCTTCTGACGGAATGTAACGTCGTCTTATGGGAGAATACACGGATGAATTTTTGGTGATGTGTAGTGTAGGAAAAGGAGATAATGGATAACGCCCTTAGTCTGGGAATAATGAGGGATGTGGTATCGGAATTTCTTGGAATATTGGGGAGTTTTTGTTTTCCAAATGAATGGACTTTTCTCCGTAGTATAGATGGAAAGTATAGAAGGGAAAGGAGAGTTCGTAACCATCTCAATGTTTCACAAAAACTTACCTGAGGATGAAGAGGTTGTATCTGAACCATCTTCGTCACTTCCTTCCTCTGATGACGTAGAGCTAGCGTCGCTACTATCTGAGGATGATGAGGATGAGTCGGATGAATCTGACGTTGAATCTGACGGGTGATCTGGTTCGTCTTGTTCTTCGCCTCTGACATCTTCTCTCTCAAACCCGTCTCCTTTGTGCCGACCATCATTTGCGTGTTGCTCTTCATGAGAATCTTGTGATTTGGACTCGGCACCGATCAAATCAATTATGTCGGCTTGTCCTCCTCGGTCATCCTCTTTGTCCTCTTGTTTGTCAGTGTTTCTGTCTTCGTCCGCACCTTCAGCTAGGCCGTCATGGCCCAGTTCTTGACCGTCGATAGATGCCGGTTGTACTGATCTCGCTGGGTTTGCTGGAGCGGCTAGACCTTGTTGAGCGTCTTCTGCTGGTACTTCTCCTCTGACTCTTCTCGCTGCTCGTATCGCACGTTTCTCAGCAGTTGACATGTTAGAAGGTAGATAAGATTGACAAGAATTTGAATGGGTGCTTCGAAATAAGGTGGGAGTTTAAAGTAGAAATTCTCAGGATAAGGGTTTGGAGTTAGATGTGATATTGTTCGAATAATCTAGACTAAGTCTGAACGATGTAGATTGAATATGTGTATAAGGAGATTTGATGAATAAGGATAAATTGTATATAAGAGTTTAAATAAAATAAGATTGATTTTCGTAAAGTGAAAAACTGCAAAAAAACTAAAAGTAAGAAATCTTTAACTATTGAGATTAATTAATAGTAGATGATGTGATTTAAAATGAGATTAGAGAAGACTTGAAAAGATAATACGACCGGGGAACAAGGGTGTTAGATGCCTGGGGGGAGTCTCTACCTTATAGGGCTCTCGCCTCTTTATTAGAGGCGGAGTTACGGGAGTGCTTCGACCCATAGATGCGTATTGGGACATGTCGTCATCTAACAACCCGAAAGGTATTAGGTCTAGCCTTTTTCTCTATGTGGTCTAGACCAAGGAATCCTTTCCTCATCTCGGGGATTTATCTCTTAAGTCTTCTTGAAGTTACCACCCTCATGGACATGTCTCACACGTCGTGCCTTATGTAAGAAGCGATGAACGACCCTACATTAGCAAATTAATAGTTAGCAAAATGTAAATCTCTATAATCACAACTTAGAATTAAGATTCACTCACTTTAGGCGGGAAAAAAACCCAAGGAGCTTCTTCACACCAACACTCCGAGTCTCATTATATCCGAGCTCAATCGTAGATCCAACAATCTCGATATTGGATCCTTGGGACAAATCCATCTCATCAGGGACGTCAAAGGGCTACAATTCAAACAATAGATCAGTTACATTCGTTCCGATTGGTGGTTATCATACAAGGAGACATGGAAAGTAAGGTTAGCTTACGTCTACATTGGCTCGTTTGGCTGATCGGGATGTGGCAGCTGATGAGGATGCCGATGGTGATCGGACACGCTTGCTAGTCGATGATCGAGACTAGCAAACAAAGCAAGCCATTTGTGAGTTTGATTATCACGCAGTACTCCATGGGATTCAGGCTTACCTTTCCTTTAGCTTGTGGCTTTGCAGCTGCCACACTACTTGATTTGTTGTTTGATTTCTTGTTGGTAACAAGAGGTGGGCGAGGGGAGAAACGGCAATGAGAAAGTGAGTCCAGTTCTTCATCGGTAGGCGATGAGATGGTGATAGACACTCGCAAGTCTTCAGGGGGGACAATGAACCCTGGCTGAGTACAAGAAGGGCTGGGAGGTCGAAGTGTTCTGGTGCTAGACAACTTGTCTGGAATCTGAAGGTTATTGCGCGTAGAGCTTTGCGATGAGTTTTTTGAGAGAGGCATGATAAAAGAAAATGCAAAAATCAGAAACGAAGATTGAAAAGATAAGATTGGATTGAAATGAAAAGAAAAGAAAACTTTTATGTATGGAAAACCTTGGTTCAAAAACTCGATACTCACCTTCTCAGAAATTGGAGAACTTGTACCAAAATGAACCACAATCCAGCCAAGGTCCAATTCGATCCGGAATTGGTGTGGGCCCAGGTGTGGGTGGCCATTGGTGATTGATTGAAATGAGTATCCAGCTTCTTGTTTTGTAATTGGATTGAGGGTTGATACAGGGTTGGTGGTGTGAAGGGTGGATGAATCTATGTCTGTATATTGATATAGATCAGATTTCTATACAGATACCCGGTGCCCGGCCAGAAATGAAGGTTTGCTCCGCTATATAGCAAAAAAAACCTGCCGGGCTGGGTTTTGCAGCGGTAACTCCGCTATGGGAAATTCTGGCCCCGGAAGGCGGTGCACAGCCTCTGCTATGTAATGCAAAGGTCGCAGCGGGTCCCAGGACCTCTTTGAAACCGCTCCAAAACCGCTATATGTGGCAGAGCGGTTCCGGTATTGGTCTGATCAATGATCAAACCACATATCTGGGAAACAGTGCTTGTTTTCAAGTGTATTTTGTCTGTCTCAAATATGTACTTAGAACTGAATTTCACTCGGATTTGCTTTGTATGCCAAGCTAATGTATTCACTTATGAGTAGCAAGGACAATCATTGGCTCATTCCCATTCTTGAAGCTACATAAGCCGTATCTAAATGCAATCATTTGTACCAATGTGACCAGGACAAGGTACAACAAACAACTCATTTTTGGAAGATGGGATAGGGAGCGTGGTGAAATTGATTGTTAAAATTCATTGCCTGTTAGTTCTTGATTTGGATTTTGGTCGATTGGTGGATTTCAACTGGTCGTTCAATTTTGATTGATTGTTCTATTGCAATCAATCGTTCTATTTCAATTGATTGTCCAATTTCAATCAATCATTTGCCTTTGGTCAATGCATGTTTGATCTAAATTCTGATTCAAAATAATTGTTTTTCTTAAGGTGATTGGTCAAATAAAAGGTGAGATGAATTGACAACAAAAGCAATTTTCAAGTCAGAAACCAATCAACCATGGAGGAGATGAATAGGACAATGACTGACACAAACAGTTGGGCAGATCCCTTGTCCAGGAGATTGGTTTGAAGACTGAGCTGATTCCTTAAAGTGTTGTATGTCAATGGCAGTCAAAGTTGTCATGTGTAGAGTGAAGAGTGAAATGATATTCACCTGTTAAGAGGTGTTTGTGGCAAGACAGAAGTGAGTTGATGGGGATGGGGGAATGATGGGGGTCTCAAATCTATCAAGAAAGGTCCAGAAGTGACGTCCAGAAACATCTTGAAGGTGTCTAAGAAGCTTCTAGATGTCACTTCTTGACACTTCTTGGGCCCGTTTCTCGAGTTTTGAATACCATTATTGTGTTACACATGGTGTGGGGGTGGTCTCTGGGTAGCTACGTCCCAGCCAAGTATAGTAACTGTGCTGGTATGAGCTACCTGTGAGAATGATATCAGGCCTGAGAAGGTTTTAAGCCTCAAGCCCTTAACTCACAGAGGTGAGCCAGGAGCCTGAGGAGTGAAACCACCCCAAACTCACCTCCAATCTTTCTCCCCCTTTACATAGTTTGGCCTTCCATATCTCCCTGGAGAAACTTCCTGAACTCTGTTTGATTTACTGCATCCCATCCACTGAGCAATGAGCAAAGTTCCAACTCTATTAAACTCTAAATGTACATCTCAAATCTGTACAGACGCCTCATGAATTATCAATCCACTTACTTACTTTACCTCTGTTTGTCTCAACTCCACCTTGTGTGAGAAACTCTTATCAAAGATCATCAGACAGTTTCCTGAATCAACCTCAACCATTTCATTTCAACATCACTAAATATGGCTAATTCTTCTAAATCTTCCCAACTTTATATTTTCAACTCTTTCAACCAATTTACTGTCTCTCTCATCTGATTCATGTCAAACTTCCTCAAGTAAATCTTATGAGCATCCAAACTCCATCTACCTGCCTCTTTTAGCTTTTCTCTACTTGCTCCTAGATTCCATTGCAATAAGGCTCCTCCAATCCTAAATGAGTGACCATATAACATTCCCTTTCTTTCAGATCAATGGAAGTTCCACATGTCCCTAAGCAACCTCATAGCCCCTGTCTTCCTATATTCTGTGACAGCATCTTCATCACCCCAAGCAAACACCAGTTCATTTCCCATTCTTGGTTCCAAAAGGTATAAAAACCTAAGCACTTTAAATGCATCTAATTGTGAGTCTTGTCGCTGGATATGAATATATTGCATTTTCCAGGTTTGGCCGTCTTTGTGTTCCTAAGAGATATCTTTGCATAAGACCAATCCACCAACAGGACACATCTTCCCACACTGGCATCCTGCTCTCCTCATCATCTGTAACCAACTCTCTCAATCTACAATGTCCCCAAAACACTATCAACACAATCACCAGAAGTACCAAATCTCTTTCTACTGTGACCAACAAGCCACCTACCACCGCCTTCAAATTGGAAATTAAAACAGGTGGGTGTACATGTTCTACTTCCTGTGATATTAACCCCACCATCTTTGAAGCCTTCAACAACCCTTTTACCATAACAGCTGATTTGTGTGGATACGGCTCCCTGTGAAATGTAAGCCACAACTAAACACCCGCCAAACAAGCTTTCAAAGTTGTCGACTTAACTGGTTTGATCATCATCATCCACCAGTTGATCCCCTTTCTTTGAGGCTCATACTACAAAATGAAGGGTGTGTACATGAGCAGTCAAAATTTTGATTGATTCTTTGATTCTAGACAGAATATGGGAAAGTTCATGGCAGAAATTTTTGTAAAATTTACATGTATATCAATCAAATTCAGAATGATTTTGGCAATATATTCCCTCAAGATTTGTCTTGGGGCAAAGAACTTCAGAAAATCAAACTTGCAAACACATTCAGGAATTACATGTAGAAATACTGCCCACACAGGAAGGCTTTAAGGGAAAAAAATGTGGAAGAACATACTTTCAAAAGGAATATCAATTTTTTTGTGTATGTATATTGATGAAGCTGGACGATATCCCAGAATCAATGCTTAGGTATAGTACAAAAATAGTATTTTTTGTCTGTGATTTTTTTTCAAACCTCAATAACTCAGTCAATTTACGTCACAAAGGTAAATAAAGTATACATTCTTGGTGGGGAGATACAGGAGCAGGGTTGTACAGATTTATGATGCTGTATGACATCATCTCAATTTTGGTGGTATCCCAAGCACTTCTCAACAAATTCTCAATTGATGGATGTTTCCATTTGATATCCATTTCATGACTTTCTCATAAATTGCTCATAACTTGCTAGGGTTGGTGGGATGCACTGGCCTGCCAGTGACTTGTGATTGGGGGCTGTGATAGCTGTCAATACAGCTGGCTTTTGTACGCAATGACTGTCAGCAAAGTTTGAGTCCAAAATTGAGTTTTGAACCAGCTTTTGCCTGGCGAGTTAAAACTTGGCAACACACATCACCTGAAAAGTTACCAATAGTTCTCACAACAGCTGTAAGTGGCCATATGAGGAGCCACACTTACCATATATCCAAATCTCCCCACCCGGGTTTCTACTTTTGATATTTACCACATCTTATCTTTTTTTAAGAATTCCTTCACCATGTCTTTTTGCTGATTTAGTTTATCCATGGGCAACCTAATCATATGATTAGTACCAACATACAAGTTAAGAGCAAACTTGGTTTGCCCAAAACCAGATTAAACCCTCAATAAGTACTTATATGGTAGGTTTTCTACTTATTATTATCCCAGGGTTTACACTTACTGCATTTGCATGAAAGCTTGTAAAAATTTATTTATTTTCTCTGAAAAGCGCAAATTTGGCCCTGATTCAAATAACTACCCAAAGCCGGGTCAGCTAGATGGGGACTGATCCAATAGCGGTGTACAAACCTACAACCCAACATGAAAACCCATGAAAACCCAAGTTCTTTATGGGTTTTTTTATGGGTTATTTCACATGGGTTGAAATCAGCTAGATCTGACCACCCGTTTGTTGAAAAAAAAATTGAGTTTGATATAGACTCAACCAACCCCTCCCCTTCCTCGCCAACACAACACACCCAAATAACCCAAGTCCTTCCACAAAACATATATATGATACTTGTCTACCTGATGTATGCTGATTTCAAAGTTACTCTCTCTTTGGTTTGTTTTGACCTTTGCAATACTAAGAATTCAAAAGTGATTGTTCTATTTCCAACAAAGCACAATTGATCGTTCCATTTCATACAAAAACTGATCTGTGTCGCCTTTCAAAACTTTGAGATGAGACTTTTGAAACTAAGACATTGTTTTCAATTGAAAAAACATATCATTTCATTTTAAAAAGATCCTGTCTAAGACTTAAGTTGACTTCTAAAGACTTGATGATACTTCTGAAGCATATTGTTTTCAGTCGAATTCAAACAAGATCATTTTATTTTAAAAGGAAAGAGATGAGGCTTTTGACTTGTAAAACTAAATTTCAAATTTGGAAGGAAAATGGGGCTAGTGGATGGAGTCATGGTTGAGGTGGATGCCAAAAGAGAGATGTGGAGACTTGGAGTAAGGTTAGGGCCTCAAGTGATGACTACAGAAGATCTACAAGTGGCCTGTGACTCTTTAGGTTGTGATGGGAGTTGGGGTGTTTAAACCTTTCCAGGGCAACCCATGAAAAAAAACCATCAGACAAACCCATGAAGAAGTTGGGTTTTCATGGGTTTTTTTCATGGGTTTTCATTTTGGGTTGTAGGTTTGTACACCGCTAATACCCCATCCAGCATACCAGTGGTTTTGAGCTACATCCCAGCTCAACACCATCCACTCATCCACCATTTTTGATCAATTTCAATCCGCGGCCAATTGACACTGTCTTACTTTGAGCAACTGGATATCTTTCTGGTTTTGGAATTGTATTGTTTTCAATTCTTCTTGACTCATTCTTAATCTCTTTATATTTACAAACTCATCTGTCTTGTATTTTCATTACTGATTCATTCATTCATTCATTATTTATACTTCTCATTAAAAATGTATCTTATCTATCATGCAAATTATGACTGTTTACCCCTCAAATCACAAGTAGAAAGAGCTTCTTATCTCATGATTGATTCACTTGTCCCTTAATACTCACTGATTTCTACAGAATAAGAAGCTCAAGATATTTCAAATGAAAACAAACCTTATTAAGGTTGATATATCTGTAAAGTCTTTGAAAAAAGTATGTAGAATTATAAACAAGATTGATTAAAAAAAGTAGTACACAATGAAATGCATGTATAAGAGAAAAGGAACAACTCAAATACAAAACGCAAGACAAAACAAATGTAATATTCAAAAGAAAGCTGATTCATCCTACCCTGATTGAAGTACAATCACATACAAAAGCTTTTGTACAATTGGTTGTGGATGGTAGTGGTCCTATAACCTGAAGAAGAAATGGAGAAATTTGGTTTGTCAGTACAAATGGCAATTGAATGAAAGAAACAAGAAAGATTGAATAAAAGAAACAAAAACAATCAAATGAAAGAAACAAGAACAATCGAATGAAAGAAACAAGAACAATCAAAGAACAGAAAGGAGAACAATCCAAAGAAAAAACTCACCTTGATTTCTAAATTGGGGGGTAAAGAGATCTCAGATGCCTGATCAGAACAGTAACAACACAATTATCAGTCAAGGAACTATTTGGAGAAGGATGATCCGGAGAGTTGATGGGATGATAAGGTGTTGTAGTTGAGGAAATTAATAATAAATAGTAAAAGAGAAATTTCCTCAGATCAGGAATTGATAACATCAAACAGCAGTACAATTTGTGGTTAGGTTAAATCTAGACCAAAGTTTGTGAGTAAAAACCCTGGACAAATTACTGTGTAATTCTAAGCACACAAAGTTATGTAAGATAAAAGTAGAAAAAGACATAAGCGTGATTTGGTTCCAACAGGGGGTAACACTGCTTGCAGTCAATCCGCACTTGAGGTTGATGTCTGGTGGCATTGCAGAGTTGAGTGAAGACAAGGTAGTGGATTGGTGGCGGATTGAGATCAATCAAAGGTGGCGGAATTGAGGAATCATGGATGGTATTGAGCTGTGGTAAATATACTGTATAGCTGAAGAGCACTGGTATGCTGTATGTGGTATTGAATCAGTCCCCATCTAACTGACCCAGCTTTGGGTAGTTATTTGAATCAGGGCCAAATTTGTGCTTTTCAGAGAAAAAAAAATAATTTTTACAAGCTTTCATGCAAATGCAGTAAGTAGGCCCTCACAAGAGGGTCTGGCAAACATGTTACCCAGGAATTGGATTATATAGAAATGGGATTGTTAAAACTTACTACTAGCTTGGTATTAAAATACCAAAGGAAAGTATTTGGTGTGAAGCCCAAGGCCTAAGCCCAGGGTGTAAAATTGCTGACATAAACTGAACATGTCCTACGGGGCAACGTCGAAATCACACCGCATCATATAGCGGAAGCGCTGCGAAAGCGCTGCGGGACTTCCGCTAAAAATAGGGGGTCTTTTCATAGTGGACATCGCACAGCCCTATCTGGAAACCAAAATTTCCTGTAGTGGGTCATGTGCAACGCTCGAGCTTGTATGTAACATGTCCACATGCATAGCGGTACACATAGCGAGCGCTATGACCTGTAATATACTACATATACTACACATGCCCTCCACACCCGAACCTGTATATGTCCATGCCCTCCGCCCCAGACCATTTACCCCTTGAGTACCCTTATTTTTCAACTTACACCCGATCCACCCTTCAACAAGTCTTCAATCACCTCATTCCACCACCCCACCCTCACCGTTTTTACCTTCAATTCTCCACCATTTGGGCGAAAGTTATCAAGAGCAGCAATGACAAGATTGGGTCTGAGTGTCACTTGGTGTCACTTGTAGGATTACATGTAAGTACCAATCGACGAGTATAAAAGCTGTTTGATCAATTCACTGACCTTTCTCCTCTTGCCACCGATTCCAGTTTCATCGTTGGACCACATTTCCCCATCCAATTACATTCTATCTATCTCTTTTCCATCCTAATTATCTTCAACTGAACCATACAACTGCATCTCAAATTTTTCCGATTACACTGCTACTGTGTCGTCATGGTCCCATCAACCTCTCAGAGCAAACCAGATCGACTGATTCAATCAAACTCTCGGATCAATCTGGCTCTGCCGTCTACTGCCCCAACCCAGTTGCCTTCAGGGCGATCACTCCGGCCAAGGACACCAGTTAGACCATCTCCTGGCTTCGTCTTTGCTTTGCCCGACGCTCGACGATCTCTTCAGGTGGCATCTCCGACTCCCGGTCCCTCACATTCCAGCTCTCTGTTTGGCCCGATTGATCAGCTCTTTCTTGCTGTCCCTGAAGATGAGGACGATCTATTGGACCTTCAATCGCCTTCAACCGGAAAACGAAAGTGTCAGACCGAAAAAAAGGTGACAAAGAAGAGAAAAAAAGTAAGCTGTTTAATCTTTTACTTTCCTTTGTTCTCAACAATCGCTTTCAATGATTAATTGATAAATATTATAATTTTCCATTTATAGGACGAGAAAGTTCCTGACTGCGTAGATATTGATCAAGATTCTGGAGACGAGATCATTCCGAGGAGACCCAGGACTGGTATCAGGGCTTCACACCTGGCTCGGGTTCAAGAACTACTCAAGTACTTTCACCCTCCGATCTATCCTAATGGCCAGGTTAGTCTGTTTTTGTTTTTGTTTTTGTTTTTGTTTTGAGTTTAGATACTAATATATGTTCTTCAGACGTCTGGTGATCCACGGCTTTATAGGTGTCGGTGGTGCCGTGGTCGATTCCTCAAGGGTTTGACTAGCTACTACAACCTGTACGGGCATCGGGATGGAAGCAAAGGTTGACCCGCTTGCCCCAGGCGGTCGGATGCCATAGCGGCTGGTTTGGATCTTCCACTGTCGTGGGAGGAGCTGCAGAGATTGGTGCAGGCAAACAAATCAGGAACTCTTGATCATTTTATTTCTAAGGACAAGTTTAGTGTCGATCTTCTCAACTTGATGTGTGTCATCTGGGTGATTCGTCAAGCATTACCATGGGCTCGATTCCAAGACTGCTCTTTACGAGCAGCTTTCCGATTGGCAAACGTGTCGGCAGCCCTTTGATTGGCAGTATGGGCAGCAAACGCTGCCAAGCGTCTTTACTCGGGATTGCAACAGACGGTTCTGGAAACTATCAAGGTAAATCTTCTTCTTGATCAAACTTTTGCCTATGTTTCTATCTTTTGACTTTATGATTCTTTTTGTTCTTTTCCCTCCTTTTCTTTTCTTTATCTCTTGGTCATCATCTAGAACAATTCAAGCAAGTTCTGCCTGATTCACGATGGCTGGACCACCCGTCGGAGCCGGTATGCCTTTATCGGAATGAATGTAACATTCATTGACGATAAGTGGGAGTTCCAGACATTCCATCTTAGTCTAAAGCTGGCCGTGTGGAACCACGCCGGTGTCCTACTTGCACAACCAGTGGCCCGATTCCTCATCAAGCATGGTCTACATGATAAGATAAGTTTTTTTTATCTTTTTCCATTATCATCTTCAAACTTAAACCTGATTGGCTTTGTTTATCTACATGTTAGCCCAAACTACCGATTCGGGATCAAACAACCGCACCCTTGCTTATGAATTACAGCGGATGTTTCAAGAGGCTACCCCGAGTGTCGACTGGCCAGCAGGACGTATGCAGATTCGCTGCTATGCTCACAAGCTAGCCCTGCTTGTTAAGCACGGTCTAGCCTCGATCGGTCTTGATCCCGGCCACACCAAGCCAACCACCCAGCCTCTTTTCAACGTTCCCACCCCTTCCATCACTCTTAACGATGAAACTGATGCAATGCAAGTTGAAGAAGACAATGAAACTGAAGATTCAGACGCTAGCGAATCTGGCAATGGCACTCGCGACTGTGAATCTGACAGTGACGGTGACCACAATGACCAAGTATCTCAATTCCCAGACCCTGCTGCCTTACCTAGTTCAAGAAGCCGACCTGACCTAGTGATTCAAGCAATCAAGAAGGTAAGCTCTCTCTTCACACTCTTACCAACTTTCTTCATCTCGATACTGATTTCAATCTCTGCAGATCGATCAAGTAAGCCGACTGATTGCTCGCCGTCCATCTTGACGTCTGGAATTCCGCAACCGTGCTAAGGAGTTGGGTAGGACTTTGCGTTGTCCTATCCTTGGTGAGTCCAGCAAATGGAATGGCTTGCACCAGAGCCGATCAATCATGGTAGATGGAGCCGAGGTAAGACTTCCTTTCTTTGAGCTCAGTCGGTTTGAAGATCACTAAGAAATCACTTTATTTACAGGTTATAAATCAGATGTTAGCAAATGACGAGGAGGGTTATTTTGAGGAATTATCAATCTCAAAAAGCGAATGGCTATGTGCATCTGCTTTGAATGAGGTTATGGAAGTGAGTACTTTGATATCTCTCTCGATCCTTCCACCTTATATTCATTTACTGATCCCTGATGTCTTGACTAGGTTATTGTGTTAGCTACCTCGAGGATCGAGGGCAATCATTCCACAGCAGCTATAATTTTACTCGACTATCACCGTGTCAGGACATCCCTTCAAAAACTCAATTCTTATACTCCATACGCCAGCCTTCAAAAATTGACGTCAAGCATGATCAGTCGCCTTGATTCTTACGAGTCAGAAGCTCTTGAATGTGATGCTATTGTAGTCGCTACCGTCCTGAACCCTTGACTCAGGATGAAGTTCTTTGAACTTCATCATCCATCACATGTCACTCGCATCCAAAGAATTGTCAAACAACATCTGGATTCTTATTCAATTCAATATCAAGCTAGTCATCCGGTCACAACAATCACCACTGTCCAGCAAGATAATACTGTCACTGATGACGAATACAATGTATTTGCTTCTATGGCATCTGGACCTAACGATGATACCAAACAAGAACTTGAAGGTTACATATCAGGAAAATTTCCTCTTACCTGTGGCACACTTTTGTCGTGGTGGAAGGTACATATTCTTTCTTCATCATCTTATCTTTAACTTCAAAATTTCTGACTGTGTCTTATGCTTTAGGATAATTGTGGCGCATTTCCTGTCCTTGCCCTCATGGCTCGTGACTTTATGGGTTGTTCTGGAACAACCTGTTCTTGTGAAAGGATCTTTTCAGGTGCAGCTGACGTGTGCGGGTCCGATTGATCGGCTATGACTAGCCGTACCATTGAGCGATGTGCTTCGTCTCGGGAGTGGCTCAAGGCTGGGATAAAGGTTCCTGGCGAGTTCTCTGAGGCTCTTACCTTGGTGGAGAACATGGAGAAGCGATGACTTGATATCTCAATTATTTTTTCCTTTTCTTAATCATCATATCTTTTAGTTTACCTTCAAGTTAATTACTCTCTTTAAGTCAAAGTTTTCCTTTTTTCTTTTCCTACACTCACTCCCGATCTCACTTTTCAAGTCTCACTTTTCTTTTTTTTTCTTATATCTCGATCATTTAAATTGCCTTCTACTTCATGACTATCTTTAATACAAGTTATTTCTTCTCTTTTTTTTCTATTGCTCTACTCTCTTACTCAATTGTTTAATGGTTCTTGTATATGTTTGTCACTTATTTTTTAAATGCCTTTTAATAATATTTGATGTTCATATTAAAAAATTTTGCGTGTGCGCTATGATAGCGCTAGTGAGTCTATATCGTAGTGCCCCATAGTGGCTGATGCGCACCCCTACATAAAAGACATAGCGGGTTGTTCGTGATATTGGTGCGTAGCGGATGTTCAAGATAGTGGTAGATCATACCACTATCTACGACCCTTCATATTGCTGTGCGTAGCGCAGCGATTTCGACGTTGAGTAACGGGGTGGCTAGGCCTTCTTAAATGAAATATAACCGTACACAATATTAAGGACATAACCTAAAAAAGAAACATAACCATTCACTATCATAACCACAATAACCGCAAATAAGACATAAAATAATAAACCACTACACAAAAAAAATCAACTAAGAAAAACCACATCTTTTTTTTAAAAAAACACAACAAGCTTTTTAAATGTAAACAAATAAACAAAACTATCACAACTTGCCCAAAGGGTGGGAGGGAGGGATCAAAAAACTTGATTTGAAGTAATATACGATGAGTTCTAACGAGCTAGATAATGAATCTGGATTTTGAAGACAAATCTTCAACAAAAGTAAACACGATGGGAGTTGGTAAAGAGGGAAGTAAATTGAATGATGTCATATGTGTAATTTGAGAGAAGATATAAGAACCGACCCGTCAGTTCCCAAGACCACATGTAATGTAATGTTACCAACTTTCCCATTCCACTAGGTTAATAAAAAGTTACCAACAGTGATTTCAATGTCAGGCCATCCTCATTCAGAATCTCCATTTCCTCTCTCAAAAATTGGAGTAAATGCAACACCATTCAACAGTCACCAGGAGTTGAAATATTTCTGCATCAAAAACTGGCACATCAACTTTAACTGTATTCAAATTCTCTTCATCATCAACTACTGTTTCAAGATCATCAGGCCAATATTAGTGACTCTAGATCAATGTGAGACTGCCAACAAAAGATCTTCAAGGCTTCACACACAACAATAATCACTCTTTCAAACAATCCTCTAGGAACACCCTCAGAAGATTGATCCATAGAAATTTCATCCAGACTTTCAATGTAATCATGGTCAGCCTGAAATACAATTCTTAGCAAAAGATTTCCGTCTGGATGACTCAATGGTTTTGTAGAATGATGGAAGGACATGTATTCAACTACTCAAAGTAGCTAAGACTTTTGTTTTCTTCAAATTTTTCAAAGAGAAACATAGGCCGGAATAAAGGAAACTGTAACTGTGCAACATATCAAATCAGAGAGAATGAAATAACAAATATTTGTGAGCGCTAGAAAAGAAAGATCACACTACACAACACTGAGAGACATAAACATGTAAAACAACTTTTATTCCTATCATCCAACATTTTGATTGCAGATTCTAACCAATCAACCTTTTCTGCCCTTTTGTATTGTTTCTGGGTCAAAATCAAACTTTGGTAACATCAAACTTGGATTAGATGGGGGACACAGTGTGACATTCTGACATAAATATAGCAAGCAGAAGTGAACACAAACACAGTAAAAGTCCTATAAATAGTGGGGTTCAAGTCAAAAATTCCAAGCAGAAATCTTACAACATCCAAGTGATTTTTTTAGGATGAATTTTACCTCAAACTCACTTGGACATTAGGGGGTTTCAAGTCCAAAATTTTATGGTATTTTGCAGTACAACAAGTTGTCCGAGACCGTAAAATTTCACCTTAAATTTGAAAATTTGGGACACCTTTTTAGGTGTCCCAAATGCTGTTGACCGTATATTTGCAGAAAAAAAAACACTGTAAAATCTTGAAAACTTGTCCGTTTCATCATATATTCGACAAATATATCCTGACTTGAAACCCCCTATTGTAAGAATTGTTTAAACATAGGCCACTACGTCTAATAATGAAAAAAACAAGCTTTGAGACAAAGGTACATATTGTGGAAAAAAGTACATTGTATCTGCTGTTATGGACTCAACAAAAGAGAAGTAGGAAAAAAATGACCGTTAGGCAACAAAAAACAACTCATACACCTTTTCTTGAGACAAAAAAAGACAGTTTTTTTCTTGATAAAAAAATCAAGCTTTTTAAAATCATAGGTATCAACCTATAGTTTTAGAGCCTGCAAGTGGCTCTAGAGCTACTCGCGAGCTTTAAAACGTGAGTTATAAATTAAGGCTTCCGAGCAATGCCTAAAACACATTTTGGGTTTGACTTCATTCGACTTGAACCCCGCTAATAGATATCAAATTGAATAAATGATGTCCAAATATGGGCTTCATACATATTTAACTTTGTGATGGGTAAAGAGGAAATGAGAGTCATGATTTAAAAACTCCAATAACACAGCTTAAAAGTGTACTGAAGCTTCAAGGAATGATACAAGTTGATTGTAATGAAAGTTAGAAATTGAGATAGATTACGATTTCAAAGCTGTGAAAAATATAAATAAATTCTGATCAGGGAAGAGAATACTAAAGTCACACTCAAAGTCAAAGTCAAAGTCCATGAATTTGAATATCATACTGAAGAATTTCCATCAGATTTGTAGGTACCTATTGGCATGAGTCTTGGGAACCTTGAGAGGGAGATTCGACTCGCTGGATCAATGTTATCATTCTTCCTGAGACTGTCTAAGATCAAGAACAAGGTGCTTCGGAGGTTGATCATCTTAGTATCGCCCCACATGATCACAACTAAATTCATCTGCTTACATGTTTCCCAAGGTTGAAATGGTACTAGGTATACCCTGCATGATGATTGTAAAAAGGTCATGAGATAGGGGAAAAATCAAATCCTAAAGAAAACAAAACAAGGCTTACAATGCGAAGGATAAGCCAAAAGTTTGCGTCCACGATGAATTCACCATTGCGAATCAAACGAATCTTGAAAAAGAAATTGAAGAACGTGAAGCAGATTCAATTAAAGGGTCAAGTCTCTTTGAATTGACCCATGATCAAGACTAAAGCTCAATACATACTGTACAGGCACCTAACACGACACGTAAGAATATCATTGCCAATTCTATCACGGTGTTTGAAAAGACACCACCTGTTTGTCGTTTTGTCGAATGATCCAATCCTCTTTGAGTCTTGAAGCTTTGAAACAATAGATATACAAATGGGACATAAAACTGATCGGATTGAAGTATAACATTTTAGACTAGGATCTCTGTTATATTAATATAGGACGTACCAAAAAAGTCAATGCATCACATAGCACATAAAAGTATACACTGACCGTAGTGTCATATACCAAACGATCCTGATCAAAGAAGCGGAATTAGAATTACAGCCGAACTCATTTTACTATTTTCAAGTGAGACTTACAATGTGATGCATGACGCGCGCGAGTACAATAACTTGGGATGCAACATGAGTCACACTACATGTTCCCGAGGTGCAATTGTGCGCCAAATCCCGGAGATGTTGGGTGACAGGCATCACCACTTGTCTCACACGACCATATTCATGGGTAAGTTGGGAGCAAACGGTGACAATGACTGCTAAGATTTAAAGATGATTTCAGGGAGTGCAGATCATGTAAAGTAGCATTGAAATAATAGGCTGACCACTTGGTACTAAGATGATTATTACCAAAAATATATTCAGTGCCCATGTTGCAGTGGTTGAGAGCAATCGTCCCTTTGGGGCTAAATTTTCTGAGACAGCTCTCTGTCTGACAAAGATAAAATGACAGATGCACAGCCATAAGATCACTAAGTCAGGGTGTGTTGATGTGGGGAAAGAAATTTTTTCAACGTATGAACTAATGATCAAGGATAAAAACTAAGTCAAATTGCTTACCGCTAAAGAAAATTCAATTATATTAGCACTTTAAGAGGAAATGAGGCAATGAGTGATGAAAGCTCACCTGGCACATGCAATCGAAACTAAAACCTTGATGCCTAGTAAGAAATTTGGCCATCCCTCGTCCAAATGACCAGATTGTGCGAATTGGTAACAAACGATCTCTGCCACTGCAACTATGTAGTGAAGAAAAGTATACCGTTACGTTGGATCAACCTCTTCTGGTGGACAAAACTCGCACGAGACAAGCGTACTTACATATACTATATAGCAAGTAGCACAATCCACAGTGGTTCGCACGATCAAGTTGTATGAGTCCCACTGAACAGGAAGTAAATAAGCATTCATGACAAGCTTAAGTAGATCACGAGTTGCGCTCCACTCACCTGCATTCAAACTAATATGATACATTTTCTTTGTCTTGGAGCGACGATAGATAATGTAGGCTGATTGAAGGAACATTCTGAACGGCAAATTCGTCCAACGTCAGTTTTGTCAACTAGAGTCTCAACACCTGCCCTGTCTCAGTTATGTTGATCAGAAACAAGCTATTCTAACATTATCAACTCCAATACCAGAAAGCCTTGCACGTAAAGGGACCAAGACGGCAGAGGACATGGCTTTGGATAAAGAGAGAGAGAAAAGTCAGATCAGCAGAAGTTGTTATGTCAGACCTTGGATTCTCAACAAAGAATCGCGTTTATGTATCGACACGCACCAGGAGGAAGGTATCGACATAATCAGCTGTTGCCTGATAAGGGTTGATGTTCGGGGTTAAATGAATGACGAAGTTAAGCACTCGGCTTCCGATGATTTGAGACATGGAACGGCGAAATATATTGAAGTTTGGGAAAAGAATTTAAGAATGTATGGGCTCAACTTGATCAGAATTTATAAACTAACTCCATGGCATTTCATTTGACGTCAATATAGATGACTTGAGTTGACCCTCATAGACTCTATGCATCCTACCCTTCGAAGTCCGGGATAGGGTATGTGCATGGATTTCACCATAATTTCTCCCAATACGAAGTGCGCTTAACCTAGATGAACCAAAGAGGATCAGTAAAGCTTGAATTTGAACAGAGTTTCGCTTTCTGTTACCTTTTTCCTCCGAATTCAACAATTGCAATGCGAATCTCACATGTGCCACTTTGTCCGCTCAGGAAATAGAACCATGCACAAAAACCTTCCGGAAATAAGTCAGTGAGGAAACCCGGAATCAAGACAATCATTTGAACAAGCTGAATCAAGTTTAAATTCATTCAAAGAAAGTTCACCACCACATAACTTATAGCAATCTTGAATCTACTCTCATTCACATCAAATCATATTCAAAAAAAGTTCAAAAGAAATGGACTACAAAACATTCAAATCAGTTTGATCTATAACAAAATCCTTATAGTTCTTATTTTTTTCATCGTGCTTCCATATGTATGTTTTTTTGTACTGTGACTCTATCATTTGGTTACTTTTGTTCTTAAATTCCAGCTTTAGCTCCAAATGCTCTAACCACACCCAATCCACTAATCTCACAAAGCTTCTTAGCTGCTCCATCTACACCTGATAAAGCACACATTGTTTCTAATCTAGATGGTTCTTGTAAAGCAGCCTATAAAAATGTCACGAAAGAGAATATCAATTAGTTTACCATGATATCAGTCTGAGTAATTGCAAGCGAGCGAAATTCAATCTTACCTCTTCAGATGAAGGAGGTAAAGGAGGTAAACCTTGTTGAACCCGAACCTCATTCTCAGCTTTCCTTTTAGAAATCACACTTTCAAGTTTAGCTCTATCTCTAGCCAATTGACGAGACTGAAAACTAAGAGTACTAAGAGCAGTATTATGAACCTCAATCGAATTCATAACCGTTAAGAGGGTATCTAACATTGAAGTAGGTGAATCAGAATGTTGAGAAGAAGGTAAACTTAATGGAGAGAAGGAAGGTAAATGATTTGATAATAGTTCAGATCGATTGGATTCAGTGGGTGTTCCCCATTGGTTCGTACTAACGATCGAACTTTGAATCGATTCTGACGTAGGTGAGATTAAGGTTGCTAAGAATGCCGTCAATAATGCTGAGGATTGAATCGTTAAAGGGATTTCTTGTAAGATATTAGAGACTGTAAGTTTATGATCTGCAAGACTATCAATCAAGTCCAAACATTCAAGATTATCAATCGATCCGATCTTCACATTAAACTAAACGTCTTACTTACTTTTGTGAATCGAATTTTCCATTCTGATAAGCTTCAACAAAGTTTTGAGAAAGACGATAAGCTTTTAAATTAACCGTTCCTTGGGTCGAACTAGCTAAATCATAAACGATAGCTAAACCTTTACCAGCTAAAACTTTTGTTTTGACCAATGATTTTGAAGTAGGTGTAGTCGAACCGATTTGAATCGAAATCAAAGTTTCAATAAAGCCAGGTGTAGCTAAATGTTGAGAATTGATTGTAGAACAATAAAATCCAACTATGTTTGCATCTGCACCTAAAGCAGATAGACGTGGTAAGATTGAAGAAGCATATCTAGAAGCTAATTTCCAACCAAAGCCAAAAAAAGTCATGTATCAGGTTTGGATAAAGTTGAATTGATGTAATAAGTTTGTCTTTTTTGCTTGTCATTTACCCATTTTAGTACCTTTAGGTTCATCTCCATCAATCGAAGCACCCATAAGACAACCAGAAGGTAATGGAAATGCATCACTTATATTTAGGATACCAGAAGTATCTAAACCTAAAAGTTGACCAGAAGCAATTTGATTTGAACCAGATGCCATTGATTCTCTTGCATGTTTAATAATCTTCATCACAGCCTTTGATTTTGTTTTTTTTTACCCAAAAGCAAAGATGAAAAAAAAATCAATAAATCATCGTTTTCTTTTGACTTCTTCTTTTGGTTGAAAAATAACTTACAAGACTATCTAATTTAACATTCTCAACTGGAACTTCATGTTCAAGTTCGATTAATTGAGCATTTAATCCCATTAATTTAGTTGCAGGAGTAGGAGAAGGCGAAGGTGCATTATTCCGACTGTTACTTGCTATCATAATAGCAGCAGCTGCTGTTAATGGCTTTGATGTCATTTTTGTTTTGTTGATGTTCGAATGAAAGACAAAGTCGAATGAGGTTGAGGTTGTTGTTGGTGTGGTTCTTGGTGTTCTGATCGGGTAAAGTGGTATTTTTGAAATTCGATTGAAAGTGGGAATTGGTTGGTCAAACCCTAAGTTCCATTTTACAATTTAAACTCGATTAAAACGTCTAAAATGCAAGCTTAAGGTGTTTTATCCAGGTACTTAATTAAGTCACCTACACAGACATGTCACCCATCTTCAATGACTTTAAAACTACAATACAAAAGATGAGAATTGCAATGAAATCTGAAAAGCTTCAAAGCTAATCAACTTAACAGAATACATATCTCCAAAGCATTCAGATTATCAAACTGAACCTCATCAAAAGTTCTTCGAATGGGCACTCTTGGTAAATTCAGTAATGTTTACTAGATCCTTGGAAAGATCACCAAACATGAAGTTATGAATTTCAAAGGCAAAAAAATTTAAACCAAACTACTATACATGTTTGTCATTTTGGTTGAAATTGATGATGACTTGAAGATTTTCAAAAAATAAACTGTTCAAAGGTTGATGGATGACTCAAGTCTACATTGCAAAGATCTTTGATTTGATAGGATATGAACAAAATGCAAATATGTTTTCTCCAAAGACTTGTAAATTCACATTCAAATCATTAATCATCAATACGATCCAATTTACAAATTCAAACTCCAAACCTTGGTCATTCCATCATCACCAACACTTGCAAGTAATTGTTTAGCTTCAGAACGCCAATTTGGATTGTTAGTTGAATTTGAATTTGTAGAATCTTGAATCTTACACCATCTAACCGAATTAATATCTGTAACACCATGTGCATTTTTTTGTTGAATTAATAAATCGATTTCTGGTTTAGGATTTGTACTATCTAAACCAGATACAGATGTACCTCGATGCTGAAAAAATAAACAAAAAGTCGAAAATTATTGAGAAAGTCAGTAACGATCGAAAAAGAAAAAATTCAAGTGTCGATATAGAAAAGGGAAATGTAGAAGATTAAAAAGACAAACGATTGTAAAGATATTAATTTTTCCATCTCCAGCACCAGTAGCAATATATCCTAAATGTTCACCTTCGTTACCTTTAATCTGATCCTCTACATTCCCCCAAAAAGTCCAATCAATAGAATAAATCGTACGTTTATGAAACCCTTCTAAAACATAAACACAACTCCATCTTTCTCTTTCAGAACGACCGATTCTCCAACCACCATTCAAACCACCATCACGACCTTCAATCCCACCTTTCAAAACTTTTTCTCTAGACCAGATACGTATAGATAGATCATCAGAACAAGAACTAATAAATTCACCACAAGCTGAAAATGAAGCATCCCAAACTGTAGAAGTATGACCGATAAGTTTATGTATCAAAGTGAAATCACCATCAGAACTAACATCTTCTGAATAAAGATGTAAATGATTATCATAAGAAGTAGAACAAAGTAAATCTTCTTTTGGTGACCAACAAACCGATTTCACATCTGCTTCATGTTCCATTAAAACAGATAAAACTTCATAACCTCCATCATCTGTGACGATTCCTTCATTCACTTCTGAATCAGTTAAGATTTCCCATACCCAAACACTTTTATCACGAGAACAAGTGGCCATTAGTTTTCCATTTCGATTCCAAGCTACACCTTTGATTTCACTTTCATGTCCTTCTAGAGACATCATACATTCCCAATCGGTTGTATCATTCTGAGACTCTAGATTTTGGGTTTCTTCAGCTTCAATTTCGGATTCCCATCTATCTTGATGAGTTGTAAGATCAGGCTTGGTTAATGGATGTGTGTTGGACCAAATCGAAACTGTCGAATCAAATGAACCAGAAGCTAACATATTCCCAGAAGGATTCCATTGAATTGATCTAACAGTACGAGTATGACCTGTAGGAATTGAATCTAAATAATCAAATCTGAATGAAGTTTTTTTGATAGGTTTTGTTTCTTCTGGTATAAGATTCAACGGTCTTTGAGTTGAACATATTTGATATTTATATAATTTGATTTGTTTATCCGTTGAAGATGATGCTAAAATAGGTTTTGATGGATGCCATGAAACAGACCATGCTCGATCAGAATGTCCTGCATCAAAAACAATGAGAGAGATATCAAATGATAAGCTTAAAAGTTTTGAACAGTTTCAATTATTCAAAGAAATGAAGATCTTACCAAAATTAAATATGAGAGTAAGAACGAATGCTGACCTTGTAAGACGGCAACCTGTTGAAGTGAGCTAGACTGAGTTTGATCTAATTCCATCTCGGTAGTATTGTTGGACATTCTTGAGGTTTTCAATTGGGTGATGGTGTCAGTGAGAAGTGTGGATCGAGAGTTTATCACATTTTTTTTCGAAGGCACATTTGATCCGATGTTGTGTAGCATATCGGATATCGGATACGACCCGACATCATCCTTAACCACCCAGTTTGATTTGGGGTGATTTGGGTCATTCATGTTTGTCGTACACCACCATGTCCCATTTACAAACTCTCTCGTCATTACGACAAAAGTTTGGTTTCAAAGCACCAGAGGTAAGCAAATCTATTTTCATCTATTCAGACCATCATCTTCCAAATTATCAATGAACTGATCATTCTTCTCTGTGTATACTACGTAGGTTGCAGTAGATCATTTGATTATTGGTGGTGGTGTGATAGGATTAGCAATAGGACATTACCTCACTAGATCATTTCCGAATAAATCTAGTTATTTACTTGAGCGGTTAGCCACCAAGAAACAAAAAGAAACCAATTTCACGGTTTGACGATAAATGCAAAATATGGATGACTTTTGATAATCAAGATCACTAACATGACTTGATATTTTCTTCTTGGTATATTCTTATCATTGGATGATTGGATTCAAATTCATGAAACCTCACTATGGTTTTGATTTAGTCATAGTCAAGTAGGGCAAGAAACAAGGTAAGGTAAGCATTGTAAATGATTTGATTGTGAGTTTTATGTTGTGTGCCATACTTACTGAAAATGTTGTTACTATCTTGTATCTTTTCAACGCAATCACTCGACTTAATTCGAATGCACAAACCATATGTATGTGATTAATCAGCTCACGAAATAGTGAGGTGATTCATGCGGTATGTTTCAAATTCTGATCATCATAAGTTCAAGAGACAACAATCACTGAAAAAAAATGGATCGATTCCTAGGGATTATATTATCCATTAGATTCTTTAAAAACAAGTTTATGTTTAAGAGGTAGAAAACTTTTATATGATTTTTGTCATTCTCATTCGATTCCATATCAAAAACTTGGAAAATTGATCATTTCGAAATCAAAGTTTGAAGAAGAATACCTAAAATCACTTTACACTAAATCTCAACACATCAACAATAATCAAGTTTTACAACGTCAAGTTTATTTTAATGATCTCTCTGGAACCCATCATTTACCAATACTACCGATTAAACTGTTGAACCGATCTGAAGTTTTAGATTTAGAACCTGATCTTACTCATCAACTTGGAAATTGTTTACTTAGTCCTGAAACTGGAATCATAGACTCACATTCTTTAATGAGTACATTGGAAAACCTAATTGATCAATGTGATAATGGAGCAATCGTGTTAAATACAAGTGTGGTTAGAATTGATAAAGCGAAATCTAATTCAGGTTGGATCGTTCAAACTAAAACAACGAATCCACAAGGTATGGATGAAATTAATAGCGTGTTAGCAAGATGTGTGATTAATTGTGCTGGATTAAAGTTAGTGAATTTATTTTTATTTTGGTAAAAAAAATCCATTTTGGATTGTATACTTACTTCTATGGAATACCTTCATAGTGCTCATAATCATTATAATCAAATACTCAAGGATCAATCTAATCAATTGCGTTTAAGTTTTTGTAAAGGAAATTATTATTCATATACATCAAAAATAGGTGTAGGTTCAATAAACCATTTAATATATCCAACCCCAAGTTTTAATCCCAATGGAAAAACTTTTGCAGGTTTAGGTACTCATTTAACATTAGATTTGAATCATAAAATCAAATTTGGACCAGATGTAGAATGGTTAGAAACTCCAACTGATGTTATGAATTCAACTGATGGAAGTCAAAGTGTTGAAGAAATTCAAGATTTTTGGGTATCAAATCTTTCACCTAATTGTAATAGATTAGAAGAAGTTTTTCATTCGGTTAAATCTTATTTACCCAAGGTCGAATTAGATCATTTTACTCCTGATTGTTGAGTTTTTTTCATTCAGTTTTGATTCTTGAGATTAAGTATCGTCATTGAGAATTAGATGACCTTTTCATTGACTAATTCTGTTTTTTTTGGAATTAATTGTTTTATTTTATATTTAAAAAACAGATTCAGGTATAAGACCTAAATTAAAGGGACTCAATGAAACCCAAAACCAAATCAATCGATCAATTTTAAAGATCGAAAATCAAAAACAAGATTTATTAGAAGACTTTTTGATAAATCAAAGTGATTCTGGATTTTATAATTTGTTAGGGATCGAATCACCTGGTTTAACTTCTTCTTTGTCTATTGCCGAATATCTGACTAAATCGATTCAAAAGGATTTTTGGGGATTAGATTTTAGAAAGAAAGGGAATTCGAGAGTTAGTGAAATTGGTGAAATCGATGCTTGGGGATAACTACACGGAGGGAGCTAATAATCTATAAGACTTTCATGGTCAGTCAGTATGGTGTTTTTCTTTTTGACATCATTTCTTTTTGTGTATCTAGTTGCTATTAGACGTGCTGCCATTACACCTATGTTCTTACTGAAGAGTGGAATGTCCTTTCGTTGATTGATAAAAGCACATCGTACAGAAAGTTCTTCTGATTTGTAAATTATGTTTTTCCCATTCTTACTATGTGGAATATTAAATTATGTCCTGGTCAAGTCACTCAACATCATGCTCTAGTCATGTTGACTAAGAGGGATGCAATATGGCCAAGAATGAGTCTTGTGGTATGATAAACTTTTAGATCATTGATCAATGAAAGGGCTCTTGAAATTGCAACGGGAAAGTGAATAAATACTCGTCATTTCAGTGATAGAAAAAGATGCATAGACAAACTTTTGAGATATCTTTATGTGCTGCTATCTTCGTTTGTTTTC
Organism: Melampsora larici-populina 98AG31; assembly: GCF_000204055.1. Lineage (NCBI taxonomy): Eukaryota > Fungi > Basidiomycota > Pucciniomycetes > Pucciniales > Melampsoraceae > Melampsora > Melampsora laricis-populina. Next base: position 949,089 of record NW_006768775.1, read on the forward strand.
TTGTTTCCTTGCCTTGTTAATTTGTCCGAGTTTAAACTTTATACTCTTCATTTGACTATCTCTCGTGACCTGTTGTAATGAACAAACCTGATATGGGAAGTTGTAAGTTGTGACCCCTCAACAGGAAACTGCTGATGATGTGTATTCAGAAATGTAAGGGCCCGTTCGGCTGGAACCCAAAAACGGTTTTTGGTCAAAAACACCACCAAAGCCAAAAACCGTTTTTGGGTCAAAACGGTTTTTGATTTTCATGAAAAACACAGGTGTTCGGCAACGGTCTTTGATCAAAACCAAAAACGGTTTTTGATCAAAAAATCTTCAATTTTGAAAAACAGCCCTGAGGCTGTTTTTGAGACCAAAAAGTGTTTTTGCCCTGTTTGCCCCTCCATCTCGATCTTTCGTTGACCTATTTGGTCGACTGTTCGGTCAACGTAAAAGCCGAATTCCGAGTTTTTCAATCCGCCCCTCGAAAAAGGGGCAGATTGAAAAATCGTTTTTGTGTAACGATTTTTTCGAAATCCAGCCGAACGGGCCCTAAGATCAAAGCACTGCAAAACCATAGCAGATGAGAAAGAAAGTGTTGATAAATCAATGCAATTCATCAATACTTGAATTAAACTATGTAACATTATTGATAAAGATGAACAAAATGATACAAGTTCAAGTGTGATGGCCACACTCATCAGTTCATCCTGATAAGATGATTCATTTCCTTTGCAAATTACAAGTGACGATGTCTCGACATCAAGATCAAGGAACATATTCAGAGTGACGTTCAGAATAGCAAGTCTTTAGAGAGGTGTTTCAGCTACATATTTGATCCGAGCCATTTTAGAAGAATCAGGAAGGATGGTTTTGGATGATTTGAGGCCGAGTTTCCGTCAATCGGCGAACTTCAAAGGCTCCTAGTTTCTTTCGCTTTATCTGTCTGACTCTGCCAGAAAGAGTCCCTAGCAAGCTCAAAACACTGTGAACGGAATGCGATACAACGAAAAGTTCACCATACTCCGCAACACACTTTCTCATGGCTCTCTAAACACATGGCACCTAAAGCTAATCCGGAACAAGCCCAACGAAATACGTGATCTTGGTCTACAAAGCTTTCAATCGTATCATCACCATCATAAAAGGCGCCGGACTTTTTTGGAGCGCAAGCACAATGAGAGTAAACTCTGGAAACTACGCAACGAATTCAAAGGTGTAACATTAACGGAATTTGAGAAACAACAGGGATATAGCGCACAGTGAAGCAGCACAGAAAAGTTTCTCTAACAATTGTTTTTATGATGTCCAAGACTATTTCATCGAGAACCTTCAAGGAAGAAAATAAGAAAACCAGCATAAACGAATCCAAGCTCTAACAATATCTTTCGTAAAGTTGCGTTTTGAGATCAAGTTCAAGATTCGTTTGAAAGACAAGATGGGGACGCCGGTTTCTGAAATCATGCACTGGTCTCATTGTCACTGATAATCTTGGAAAATCGATCAACAATAACGATCGATTCTTCGGAGGGGCGAATCCCTGCTCTATTGTAGACAGTCGTGAGCGCCTCTCTCGCGGTTTCGTATTCGTGCCCACAAAAACTACAATCCAAGACGAAGCATATCGATGATCGTAATCCAAACGGTATGTCAAAATCAGTTGCCAACAGGATAAAGACAGCACCAGTTACGTACCGGTCAATCAAATCATCATATCGATGGAAGATCGAATATATAAACATTCGAAGTTTATATTTTCGTTTTTTGTTGACTAAAACATACAGCAACAACACGATGTTCAGCACGATGACTTAGGTGTACGAAGATAAAATAAAAACACTCACCTTCTTCTACTTCCGGTCCGCTGTCAGGTATCTCGGCTTGAATAAAGAACATCGAAAAGAGAGATACGGAATATAAGATAAACGTATCAAAATCGATACGTCTGGAAGGCCTACCGCGGTTAATCAATTGCCATTCTCGGTCACAGTGATCGACGACGATGACAGGGTAGCGGCGGAACATGTTGATAGAAAGCGAATCGGTAAACGAGTTGGGAAATTCGGTGAAGCTACTTGTTCGATCAGAAGTGGAATGAAAGCTATCAGTAGTGATTCTATTGGATGAGAAGTGGATCGAAAAAGTTTCAAGATTAATGTACCAAGTTGAAGTGCGAGATGATATGGAATCGATCAAGACTAATTCGATAAATCGAAGCGCAAAGTGGGTTGAAGATTATCAAGACCGATTTTATTTTATGAGGAATGGATCGAGAACTTTGGAAGGATAACTTGGTAAGGTCAAGTACGAGATGTATCGAAATCAAGACTAATTCAAGAAATTGAGCGCAAAGTGGATTGAAAATTATGAAGACGAATTCAAGAAATTGAAGTATGAAGTGAGCTTGGAGAAGGGGGAGAAATGAGCGGGAAGTGAGGCCTTTTTAAATCTGACCGATGAGGTATTGATGAGCATAGCAGACGGTTTTGAGAACTGTGAAATTCCTGCCACTGGCATCTGTGATTCACGCCGGATGGATCTTTTCACTGTATGATTCACGAAGAATGATGGACCAGCGCAGATACTTCAACTCTAGTTCTTGATTACTGATACTCTTAAGTTTGATCCGAATAACTGGTAATATTCCTTAAAATTGGGGGTCTAGATGACCTGCTATAGGTGAATAGGATATAAAGACTCCGCCACACGGGCGCACTTTTGGCCTTATATTCGGAACAAATTAACGGAGGTGGGGATCCCATACACTTGGATGAGGATTCGACGTGAAAGTCGGCCAAGTAAGCTTTATGACATCATTTCATGTCAAGCACGCCGTCCGACGACAATCATCAATGAGGCTATGTATGCCTGTAGTATTGCTTAGGGCGCTGAGACCCTTTCGATAGGAGAATGCGGAGAATGGACTCATGCTCGTTTGCTGGTCGATGTTTGCGAAATGCTTGTAATCTTTGTTCATTTTGTGCTTCACAATCAGTCACGCCAGCTACGTTTTGGAAGTCTGATGTGACTGTTTTGTTGTCCACACTCGGAGTTTCTTGAGTGTGAAAGTCATAAGTCTGAATCTATTAGCCATCATAGATTGTTAATGATTTGTTGTATTATGTCTTATCTTATTGAGGACAAGATGTGAGTCTCATGGGCAAGGACTCTCAATCAAGTAGGCAGCAGTACCTGTAAAACGTGTCCTTAATTCACGAAGCTGAAAATTCACTTGAGGGACTTGTGGAAAGGTCTAGAGTAACAATGTTGTCATAATCAGTTCACTCTGTTTGGAATCTCTCCGAAGATGTGTGTGGTCGATGGAAGATGGATCTCAACAGATTGAAGAGGCTCCGCATCGAGTTTCTCTTTATCTTTCGAGCGCACGAAAAAGTTGGATAACCGTATACGCTTCATTCCTTTTCTTTATCAGCTTTATCGCAGCAGCAAGAGAGGACTCATCCATTGGAGGAGGGGGGAACATTCAAGATAGCTATCTACATCATCCTCTCATATCAACTTTCTAAGCCAGAATCTAACCACTGGACTCCTATTAGAATTGCTTCGGATATGAGGCCGACGCTTACTAAATGTAGTAAAGAAATCCTCTCTCTTGGCCACCCCGCACAAACTTTGCACGTGGCATCTGAGCGAGTCGAATTCACTCAAGCTGATGCGAATACCGAAACCCTCCAAAGTTTGCAAGGGCTTACGTATACGACATTATCTTTTACCATGATGGGAGATATCAATATCCATCAGGTGTTATCATGAGATTCAACCCAATAGATTGGTGATCACTCGATTTACTCCTTGTATTCGTGTCTTCAAAATCAGGACTTCGTCAACTCTGTAATCACATTTATTCAGATGTGACTCACGAGCTCTGACAACGACAACTGCGTGTATTCGGTTTCGTCAAATTTTATAGAAGTAAAAATTCTATCACGAAATCCCATCATCGATGGAATTGTTCTACGCTTTACAAGCAGTCATGAAGATCGATTGTAGAAGTCGTGTAGCTGCTCTAGTGTGACCAAAGCCAAATATAAACGTCTTGGTAGATGGGATCCTAGGCATGTTTTTGTTTCGAACATCTTCTGTTTCTCAGAATGACCTACGGTGACTCTGATATGCTTCGGGATTCACACGCAAATAAGATGAATTTGCCGGTGTTTAGCTCTCAGACACGCTCATTGCTTGAGCATTGCTCATCCGCGCACTGTGACGCAAGGTAGACATGAACCATAATGTGTGTTTCAAGACTTTTGCTCGCGCCTAGTTCCGGGTTTTGAAAAAGATGTCCAGTTAAGAATCGGTTTTGTCTGTCCGAGAGCGATCGAGGTAAACAAATCGTATGTGCGTGGTGGTATTTGGAGCGTGATTGTATGTGACGACAACAAGTCTATTCATGAAGGCCAACAGGATGGTTATAAGACACTGTTGCTCATTCCTTTGATTGTTCCTTTCCACGCATGTTCTGGGCGTGCTTTACATGGTTAGATCAACTCTTCAGTGATGACCCCTTGAAGAATTCGATGCCTCGAACTGCGTGAGATGACGAGAGAATGGCGAGTCAAACATATGAGTTTTCACTTGTGATATCGTGTCTCCATCAGTCCAACTTCGAGTTCAATGTACGTTCAGAGCAGGTTTTCTGGATTGACCCGAAGAAAGATCTCTCTCTATTTGGCGTTCCTATACTCCTCCGCATCGTCGGCTCCTACAAATCTGCCTCCGCTTTGAGCCAGTTCAAGGACAGTGACACGCTCCAACTGGTCTGCGTAGATTGGAGTATGTTCGATTTTGTGTTGTAGAGTGTTTTGCTTTGAGTGATGCTGCTGGAAACATAATCCAAAGGGCTCTTATAAGGACCCTTTTTGGTCAGAACCTGAAGCCACATGGAAAACAAGTGATCGACATCGAGATGTGTTCTTGAACGGCTTGAAACCGTGTAGCCTTTCGTGGTCAAGATGAGATAACACAGAGCAAACCACACAGCCGAGATGTGCAATAAAGCTGATCAGAATCAATCGAAAGCTATGTGTATCGTTCATCTCTTCGAGACTGAAGTGCACGAATCTTTCCTCGAATGAGAGTATGGTGAAATAAGCGGATTCAGATACCAACAACAGACGGTAATCCAACTCAGATCCCCAGACAGGTAGTGCGGGATCAAGGTCTTGCGAGGTGTGTTCATGATGAGCTATCGATGACCACCTCGTAGGCAAGGGATTGACGACAGAAAGCGCGGAAGGAATGAGGAATAATTTGTGTGACGGTCACGGAGCCCCTCATTAAAACTGTGGTGGATGGTCGTGATCAAATTGTACAGACGGACGGTCGAGGCCCATTGTGGATCGGGGCATTTTCCCAGATACTCGATTTATATTTGTATGCCCCTAGTCGACTCTCCCCATTCGATATGTAAACAAGCCAATACGAGGATCATCATAGAAAGGAATTATCGTTGATGAAGTGAGGATGGAATTTTAACTCGTTTCCTTTTCCACCTTCATCATTATATCAGCAAGTCTATTGATTATATCAGTAACCCAGTACTTGACGCTTTCGTCGCTAGTATTTCGAAGTTCTATCCACCCACCCATAACAAACAAAAAAGCGACGTTTTGGCTTTATAAGCGCGTTGAGAGACTATAGCTCGATTAGCGTTTTTATTGTTGTGATAATTCCTCCGTTAATAATGAGACATGATTCCCTGGGGAGTTCTGCTTCTTTAGCATACATACCCCTCGCTTCAAGTCCAAGAGTTTTATTTTCGTGATGATCAGGTTGACACTTTCAGTTGGGAAAAGCTGTTCCCCAACTTGATCCAGAGCCTACCCATGTTCCCTTGGATCTAATTGCACGCCGGGATTACGTTGTAACGCTTGATTTCATGAAGGCCGAATGGCAATTCCCAAGCATCGAGCAAGATCACCATACTCTGCAAGTACCTCATCCATGCACGCATCATGTCTTGTAGCCATTAAACTTCCCCGTACAGGCGACTCTTTGAACTACTAAAGCTTGGTTTTAGATAAATTTACTGGCATCCTTACCAAGACCTTAACTGCGCACTCAACGCGACTCCCTCAAACCACCGTGCTGCCCTGTCCCTTGAAGACAACGGACCCACTGGCCCCCGTTGGTGAGCTTTTGTTCAGGTAAGACTACCCCATGTCTTTGTTACACGATCAAATTACCTGCAAATTGAGATCATTCTGTTCAGCAGAAATTTAGTACTCAGCTTCCTGATACCTTACTCGTATGTGGATTTTGATTGCCTTACATACACAACGCCTTTTGCAGATATCAGAATGCAGTGTATCAAACCACAGTTTGACCTTGTTCAAAATGTGAGGACGGTGATTATTTTTAGAGTTTTAGAATGACCGTAGACCTTATGAAAATAAACCATTGCATTTTCACGTCCTTGTGGCTGTAACCAGAGATTAGGACCAAGTAATGCGGTGGGCGGAGGTTGGTATCCTGTGATATCCCTGTTCTTGTGTCATCCCATCAAAACCCGGCTTGATACTAACCGCAAAAGCTAAAAGGTCTTATCTCCAAAACCCTTTCCACCGAGAAATTCCTCTTGACGATCAGCTCAAAATACAAATTGTCAGCTAGTCAGCTATACTTGAATCATCCGGCGACCAATCTAAATTCATTCAAGGTCGCGAACACCGCTCCAAAACACGTACCATCTGACTCATACACACATAAATATATGCTGGCTTTAGTGTTAGCATTTTTCAAAAGAGAATGATTCCCAGAATCTTTTTGAAAATACCTCCAATTGTTGAAGAGAAGAGGTGAGCTCGAGTGCTAAATTCAAGTAGATGGAAAAGGATATCTAAGCATTTCACAAAAGCTGTGTACATTAGCACAATTCTTCAATATTTTGAGTCTATCAGTATCAAATCTTTCGTACATAACTACAGGATTCAAGCACTCTCAACACCCACGGGAAGTTTGCCAAAGAGAGAAGAAAGAAAAACAAAGTGGTCTAGATATCAACTAGAAAAACATAATCTCTGGAGACTCCCATTGCTCTTGACGGGTACTAGCCAATCGATATCTATGCTTTTGGGTGCGCATCGGGCAAATCTTCACAATCAAACTGCTGACGTTACGGATAGTCCCACCTACAGGGTATGTACGAGGATCCGATTTTATCACTCATGCTCTCTAGTTGTAGAGTTAAAGTGATCAAATCAGATTTTTTCTGGACACTGTATATTCTGATTGCGAGCTATACAATGAGAATAATCCTTTCCCTCCAGACCAGAACGACGTATGAGAAGTAGAGTAGGATTTCTGCTATTTCTGCTATTTCTGCTAGTTCTGCTAGTGTCACTTCGACGATGAAATGATAAGAAATGCTAATCCATGAGGGGTCATAGTTTTAGTACATCCTTATGGAGCTCGGTTTTAAATTTTTTATCCACAGGGCAAGAATTCCCAGTCTGCAACAAATCTACCATCCTCTTACACTGGTGTGCTTGAGCGCTGGATGCAAAGGATTTCTCTAACATAAATTCATCTCTATGTCGTATTTTTCATATCACACCACTCAAAGCTTTTGTGCTTTGTTGGCTGAACCGGCAAGCCAAATTTTTCTCGCCGTAGCGCCATGAAATACATTCAATCACATCAGACTGGGCAGATTGTACTACTTTGGTGAAGATTTCAAGCAGAGAGCTCCAGTCCAAATGCAATAATTCATGATTAACCTTGGTGTTGATGTCATAACATTCATCTTGATGTTGAATACCAAGAAGGGAAAGATGTCTGAGGAGTGAATATACCTGAGAAACACAATCCAGTTCATGTGAGGGGAATCCAAGGACAACATCTTATGTACATACATAGATGAGATTGATAAAAACTCAGATTCCAAATTGACCAAGAAATAAAATTCAATTCATTCACACTTACACCACGGGGCTGATGGCACGTGACACTCACGCGAATTTTGACTCTGCCAATAAAACACATACTGTCTGCATCGTCGTACCCAATGTGAGCTACACGTTCCAGCCAGTGTGGGCTTCACTCAATCTGATCATGTGGCTACAAGATGGTGGCTCACCCGCTCATTGGGTGAGTCAGTGAGTCATCTCATATCATAACATGCTGAGATGGCTCACTCGATGAACAGATGAGATGACTCACATTGTCAGGAGTGTGAGTCAGACTTTGTGTCAACCAGGTGAGATAGCTCGCACTCCTGTAGTGCAAGCAAATTGGATTTAGCTGGTGAGTGGTGGCTCATCCCAGTGCTCTTCCAGCCTCATGATGGCTGATAGCAGCACCCGCAGATCATGTTGGGATGTTTTGATCATTGCTCACGGAATGAAATTGAAAATAACAACTGATCTATCTATTGCATTGACAAAAACTGCAAATGGTAATTACACAATCAAGGGAGATTATATTGAAAAACAAATGAGAAAAAAAGACAAGAAAAAAGACGAGAAAATGATCTTCAAAAATTAGTCTTTGATGGATATGTTTGATGATTTGGTGTAGTTAATAGCTTGTTTTCATTGGTTGTTTCTGTAAGAAATGTTTATCAAGCAATCAACCAATGGATTTATGACCAATGAGAGTCAGAACTTGAAGAAAAGATTGAGATGATGAAAGACTTACAAACTAGGAGATTGATCCAAGTGTATGGGGCTGTCAGGGGCTATCAGAACGATGAGAAGATAAAGAAGAGACCAATGATGTACTCAATGAATGCAAAAACGAACAGGGAAACATTTGAAAAATCTTTGACTCAGGATGATCGACCTCAAGATTTCAATATGAACAATGAAAACGAAAATAATGATCAGAATGGCATCAACCTGTAGGATGGTGTGAATCAGGCAGAGAAGAATGAAGCTGAAAGACAAAGCATGACTTACATATGGAGCGAGCAATCAGCCGAAGGACTTTGATATGGACAATGCGAACATGGCTGATTTGAAGGATCCAGGGAGGAAAGACTTACAAAGAGAATTAGAACAATTGATGAAAGGACTTCGATTTGAACAATCAGAATGACTATGGATGAAACTTGAATGACTGATCGGCTCCAGGATGACCAATGTTATGACAGTGAACGCTAACTTTGAAAGAGCGGAATTCAAAAGGGGACCAGGGAGGCAAGAACTGTGACATCTACCTGTGACGTCACACTTGATATCAAACTGCATATGTATGTATGTAAAGCCCTGTTTTGAAAATAACACCAGGCTGTGACATCTGCACAACCTGCTCCAAAAGTTTTGCATTCGGCTGCCAGGGCTGTTCTTGATGTGATCAATCATTCTTCTTGGTTTGTGGATCTACTCTGTGGTCCTGAAGCTAAGCTACGATTTATTTTCAGACTATCAATTTTCTACGACAGGGATGGAATGAACAACTCAAGCCTATCCTTGTGATCAACAGAATGGATCGTCTTATCACTGAACTACGTCTCACACCAACAGAAGCTTATCATTACCTTGTACAATTAGTCGAACAAGTTGATGCTGTCATGGGTTCATCTTTTGTGACCCAAAGAATGGAACAAGATTGAAAATGGCAAAAAGCACAAGAAAAACAAAATGATGATCCAAATTTAATTAAACTAGAAGAATTTCAAGAAACTGATGATACCGATTTATATTTCAATCCTACAAAAGGTGATGTTTTGTTTTTGTTAGCGATTGACAATTGGTCATTCACGATTTCTAAATTTTCTCATCTTTGGTCAAAGGAATTGGAGATTGAAGAAGATAAATTACAACGCTGCTTATGGGGTGATTATTTCTTTGATCAGAAGGTACAAAATGGTCTTAACAAAGAAACAATTGAATGGAAGACCAGGTCTTAGACCGATGTTTGTACAATTCATCTTGGATAATCTATGGGCCGTATATGATGCAATGATTTTAAACCCGTGAGTTCATCCTGCTTACATGCATTGGTCCACAAAATACTCATGTAAATTGTGGGAGAGAAGAGGCTGAAAGAACCACTGAGATCAGTATTCAAGCTTGTGCTGCCATCTTTGCTTGAACTTCTTTAGTAGAATGAATAGATGACAAAATAAATAAACCAAATCAATCTTTAGCCACAATATTTTACCGTGAGATGAAGAAGAAACATTCTGATTGACTGACAGTGACAAATTGGTCTAACTGTTTTTCAAGTTCATCTAATTTTGCTTTCTTCTCATTGTTATCTTTTGAAAGTTTGAATTTTTTTGATATTACAAGACATGGCCTCAATATAGTATTTTATGGAAATTTGATGGAAAGTTATGATTAGGATCGTCAAATACCATCTCAATGTAATTAGCATTTATTACATTTGTTCATGGAGCTATAAAATAATAATTGAAACCATTCTAAGTATGGAACTGTCTTGAGGGATCTGAAGACACAAGAAAAGAACTGATCTTGTGAAACATGATATTGTACAACAACAAAACCGAAAGATATCCAGGAATCATTGGTCGGGCCAATTTTTTGATAGAGTAAGAAACAGATAGCCACATTTTCATCAGCCAATGTGAGCTTGGATGAGCGGTTTCCAAGCTCATTTGTGTGCTGAGCACCTGACTGGCACATCGCTCCCAGACCATCTAACTCATGTTTTTGTGTAGGCGCTGAGCAGCTGGCTGACAGGCCACGCTCACACGCATTGGCTCAGCCACTGATAGGCTGGTGCATCACATCAGCATAACGCGGGCTTGCTGTGAGCAGCAAGCCCACACGTAGAACGGGTGACGAGCTGGGGTGGGGGCCACATATCTGGGGTTCACACTACTGTCACCTGTTCTACACAACCACTTGGTGTGGTCATACCCAACTTACATTTCACGTGGTCCCAGTTCAAAGTTGCCCGGTGGTGTACATGACATAATTTCAAATTTCCAAGAAAAAGGGTACTCAAAGCAAGTATGTGGTGCTACATATGTGGCACCACATACTTTCAAATTTTGTTTTTGACAGGCAAAATGACCTACACTTACATTACAATTTGCCAAATATAATTCAATATGTCCTTTTCTTCAACTCGTTATGGTAATTTCCGTGTCAAAAATGAAATTTGAAAAGTATGTGACGCCAGATATGTGGCGCCACATAGGACTTTGAGTACCCTTAAAGATACAAGTAAGTTTACTATGCTATTTTCAAAACATCAAAATGAATAACAAAGCACAGGGAAAAAAGTAGCTTTTCTTATCTTCAGATTTCAGATGTATAATTCTATCACAAATATCTTGAAATTTACTTTATTTATTTAGCTTTTTATATAGAAAACAGTCATAATTCTACTGTAAATCAAAGCTACAGGATAACAAAAGGAATGTGGCCTAGGTCAACCAGATGTACATATCATGTGTAGTCAAAATATATTGGTATATTTGTCACTTCTAAATAAGTAGGTCACCAACTTCCAAGACTGAAAAAAATCCAACAAGTCCCAATTTCTGTTCCATTCAATCCTCAGGAAAGCTGTGAAAATGATTGGTGAGTGCCAACCCCAAACATGCAAATTCCCTCAAAATTCTATCTAAAAAGAAGTCATACTTTTTGTAACTGCACTTCTTCAATACACACACCAGATGTGAAGACCAGAACCGCTGTCTACAAATGGGTACTTTGACAAAACCAACCAGGGAGTTATCCCTTCACAAAAATGATGTGGGACAATGTAGACAGAGAAAGAAAGTATCACAACCATGGGTATGGTTTTTCAACTCCTCAAAACATCCTGTACTCAAGGATCTCAAAAGTGTAAAACAAAAATAATAATAAAGTCCATAGTAAGAAATCATGTCAACCTGAAGAACAAAACTGAAAACAAGTAAACCAATCAAAAAAAACATCAAATCTATAAAATACAAGTACCAATCAAAATCAAAATCAAATTAATAGAGATATCATTGCTACAAATTTTTTCAAAACCACAAGCAAAAAGGAACCCTAACATAAAGACCAATAAAAGAAAAACAGAAAAATCATCTCAAAGAAAACTTCCCAGAAACCGATCGTTACAGTTTTTAAAAAACTCAAGTAAATCTACGACTAGGTCTACCTAAGAACCTTAAGAAAATGAACCCTAACAAACCAAACACAAATGAAATCAAACACAAGAACCCAACGTTTTCCCAAACTGAAAACCTTTGTAAAGCATATTGTCTTAAAACATCTTGACCCTTTTTTGAGATGAAAAAACACACCCAAAAATTAACAGTCAATCTCAAAGCAAGAAAAAGTAAGAACGAAGAAGAAACTGGACTAAACTGTACGATAACATTGAGTAGAAGATTGTGCATCAGTTGGACAACTGAAATTTAATCCACTAAACTCATTCAAACTTAAAGCTTGGAATGCATAAGTTATAGGTGACATCCAATGTAACCAAATGAAGTACTTTGGAATATCATTCAAAGGTAAAAGATTTCTATTATTTGCAAATGTAATGAAACATGGTCAGTAAAACATAAGAAACGTATATATGAAACCGAAACTCTTCTTACCCTCCAAATAAAAGGAAGATGACATTAGCCCTGTTGAAATATAAAAAATAGGTTCATCAATTGATCGAGTTTTCCAAAGAAACCAAGAAGATCCTGCTACAATGGAATAAAAACTGAAGACGTAGATGAGAAAGAAAACCTACAATGGTGCTATCGCATTAGCAGCTTGTACATTAGTAGCTCCAGCTCCAATCAAAAACCCTAATCCAACCGCCGATAAAAGTTGTACAAAGTTAACAAGTAACCAAATAAAGAATGCTCCAGCTTCTCCCTTCAATCCAATCCTAAACGATAAGAACAGCCCAACTGTTAGTAACAGTCAAATCGCATTTGATTTTCTGATGAAAAGAAGGATCACAGCCGGAGATTTATGAAAGACTTACATCCAATATACAACAATGATGAACAAAGCACGTTGAGCTACTTGACTTGGAATTTCAACAATCACATTGGAAAGATAAAAACTACTACATCGATACATTCCAGCGGCTCTTTCTCGAATACTCATGGCTCTCTTTGATGGAAAGACAGTTAAGATTGGAAAGACTGCACTAAATGAATTGTTGATGGGAATAAAGAACAAGACTCCAAGTCTACTGATGACTCCGCCTTGGTCTAGATCCCTTCGAAAGAATGCGAAACCTGTGAGGTTAAGGGTTGTGAAGGTATCAGAGCAAACTCAAGCTAAATTCTAGATGGAGATAGATTTTAGACTCGATTGAAGGAACACATACCAATAAGGATTAGCAGAACAATATTTTGAGCAAATGAACCAATCCAGATTTTAGGATTTCTGGCCTAAGAGATTGAAAGTCAAGAGAACAACTCAATAAACGCAATGAATTGTAATAGAACAGGAAATGAACCTTACAATTTGTTGATAATTACGACGAGTGAGTAAAGCAAGTTCATGAAACCAACTGACTGCCCATTGTTCTTTCTCAAGCGTAGGAGGATAAGTAGGTGATAGTTTCATTAAATTTGCTTCACTGAACCTTTGCCAAGTAGAAATTAACTTTTCCACTCTCTCTTCACCCAATTCACTTTTTTCAAAATTCTCAGAGATTGTCAAAAACCAATCTGTGGAAAGGAAGAGAAAATGAGTAAATTGTTTTAGTACGAGTTTAAGCGAATTGAGAATTAAGATGTCTCACCAGATGGGTTAACATCACGCGGGACCGTCAATCCAACAGTGTTACTAAAGTAATCCAAGGCGTCTGATGGTGGACCTTCGTAGAATACCTTTCCTCGGGTCATCAAGATGACTCTGGTAAAATTTGAAAAGATTTCCCACTGTTTCGATGGTATGAGATCAGCTTTTGTTATGGGGTTTGTTTGTGAATGAGAAATTCGAGATCGGATACTTACCGAGGGTTGATGGATTGTCATAAGACAGACCACATCTCTCTTTTTGGCGATTTCTCGCAAGTTTTGAATCAGGTTGAGTGCGGAGAAACTGTCCAAACCGGAACTGAAGGTATGATGTACCATCCCCAGCAGAAGTATCGTCAATTCTGGAAAGAATCGGATTATAAGACGCGCAAATACACGCTATACTTACGTTGGCTCATCTAACATTAACACCCTAACATCACTAACGAGTTCTTGACCAATTGCAACTCTCTTTCTTTCACCGCCACTAACCCCTCTGGTTTCTCCATCTCCAATCCTTGCCCCTGCGCATTTTTCCAGTCGTAAAATTTCGATCGTCTCCGCTACTCGAGCTCGCTTTTGGGCAAGGGTATAATTGGTCGTTGGAAGTCTTAATTGGGCTGAATAATCAACTGTTCGAACCGAATTCAGTGGTCAGTTTGAAACCGCGGTAAGGATTGCATTTCCAATGACTCACGCGTCTCCGTGACAGTCAATTGACCATATAGCAAATCATCTTGCTCTACAAACCTGCGTTGATGAGGGTGAAGAATTACGTTGATCAACGAAAGATTTCAAGCCGTGTATAGAGAAAGAGAGTTAATTACCCTAGAGTTCGTTTCCAATTAACAGCTCGTCGGTCCGCGCCATTAAAAGTGACTTCTCCACTCAATGTGCCAGTCGAGTCGAGACGAGAAGAAAGAATGTTCAAGAGGGTTGTCTTTCCAGCACCCTACATACGATCGAAGAGAATTTAGATGGTGCTTCAGGATTCAATTGAATTGAGTTGAGCAATACAGCTCTGAAGTTTACTGCATAAAGAGTTAAATATTTACGGATGCACCCAAAATCGCGACGATCTCTACAAATTACAAAGAGAATCAATCTTGGGGTCTTGATGAGGGTAAAATTGGTATGTGTAACTTACCACCAGAGTCTACGTGACCATTTAAACCATCAAGAATGGTTCTGCTGGTAGGTTTTGTGTCTTTACCAGATTCGATATCAGCTTTGTTTTTAGATTTGCGAGGTTGTTTGGGAAGTGGAATCTGATAAGTGATACCAGACCATTGAAGTCGATGATGATGAGTCTTGACATCAGTTATTGTTGTTTTCTTTTCATCTGAAGAATCGCGTTTGGTGGTGAGATCATTCATGATGATTGGTTATAATTGAAGAAGGTACGAGCAGATGGGTTAAGTAGTTGTTGGTTGTCTTGAGAAATGGGAATAAAATAGGAAGTGCTGAAGAAGTGGGTTGATTCAGATCTGACTCTCAACTTTTATGGTAAATCTTGATTATCAACTGGTTTTTGATTGGTTGGGCTGTGAGGACGGTTATGGGCATCGAATCGTTTACTTTTTAAAATCTCAATTAGTAATCATCCATCTGAATTTCATTCTTGACCTGCAGGTCAGTCCAAATGTTTTCTTCTTAGTGGTTTTCCTTCTCCTTTGTATTAACCTGCCCATGATCACACAAGCTGAGGCCATCCCTTCAAACTTCAAGCGTGACACAAGGTAAACAACTCTTAATTAATTAAGTACAATGTAAATACATACAATGGAGTTGAGTCGGAAGTCCTGCTTGAAACAGCTTCAGCCTGCTTCGGTGTCAGTCTCGATTCGCAGCTTGAATTGTAAAAAAGTAGCGAGATCTTGCTTTCAAAGCAACTCTTCAGATCGGGTCAAAGTCAACCCCGCGCGATTCGCTCTGATGCATGATGGTTTGTGAGTTTGATGATCATGGATATCCGCATCTTGATCCCCTCGACGAGCTGACTTCCGATCAAATTTCTTTGCTGTGGGTCTGATTGACCAGTGCTTTTTTCAGATGTGGTTGCTTGCCAATCCAATCATCTCACTTCCATGGAGGTTTCTTCCCCTTCTGAAATGCTTTCTAGCAACTATGCTGAGGGGACACCAAGAGCCAACATACATCAAGAATCATGAATTCAAACGACAACTTTCTTCCATATATATGTAAAGTGCAAGCACCTTGATCAAATTCGATAAAACAAGAGAAAATGAAGCGCAATGTTTGGGATAAACCGCAATGTTCCAAATTTGAGGGAAGAAAAATGGAAAGAATAAAAGAAAAATCCCCTTGTTCATGTCATCTTTAAGGTTTAATCCAACCAAGAATTCAAAACTCATTCAAGCACTCAACTTACTTTCATCCTTGACAAAACAAAGAGGTACATTGCAAGTTGGTAAAGGTATGTATGTATGTATGATACCCAAACAGAAAATCCGATTCCTGGTTCTATCTTTGGCTTTTGTGATGAAGGACTCAAGGTCGTTTTACGCGTTTGTTTAAACCTTCGATATTTGGGAAACAAACACCCAATTCACGTAAAGCAGCATACACACAGCTGCACGTGAGATGACTTCATGAGTGCTTAATTGCTTTATTGCATACTGCACTAACTAAACAAGTTAAAGAAAAGGACTATATAGCACACCTAAACAAGACAGCCATCTAGTCAAATCCCGGAGTTTGTTTCGTCTGTTTTACCTTTTGTCATTCTTTCATCTTTTGTTTTGACAAACGTTTACAGCTTTATTGTGATATGGTTGTCAACTTACATTGACACCGCCAAGCAGGGTACCGAGGAGAAAGGTTTTCCCCCAACGGAACCAAAATTCTCGCACGTAAAATATAATCCATCTTTTATTGAAAATTTCTCTGACTCACTCACCTCAACATACAACATCAACTGCAAGCAAGGTCAAAAGAGTCTCGGAATTCTTTCAAAATTTTCTATCCTTCTGCCTGCCCCTGCACCCTGCCGCACAGAGAGCCTACCCTGTCAGAACACCAGCTGTCTGTCGCCCCCCCACACATGATGAGACTTAGAGACATTCAAGTTTCATAACTTATGGTATCATGATTAGGTAGCAAGAAATTCAGTAGTTAACTATATGAGATAATGAAAACAAAAAATTATTAACATACAAAAAACAGTCCCACTAAAGAAATGTGAGACTCAAATTGATGGAAGAGGTGTGCATCTGATAACTGACTAACTTGTACTTGTTATACACTTTGGATTGTCCTTCCAGTGATACATCTCAACAGGTATGGTCACTTCTCTTCAAAACCTCAACTTCAAAACTTCAAACTTTAACTTCAAACTTCAATTGGCTTTTTAATTGGATATACTTGCAATTTGAATCATACTCCATTCAATTCTTCATCTCAATCCCATTTCTAAACCAATAAAAGCTACATAATCTTAATTAAGTAATCCAGCTGAATGAAATTTTAAATCATTCAGAAATTTTCTCAGTTTGGTTCTTAATTCATTCAAAGATGTACACCACGAGAGGGTTCTGTGTCAGAGAATGGTCTGACTTGGGCATAGAATGGTCAGGTTGGTTTTTAGCCTTGGGACCAGGCTACGGCCTGAACAGAGCAGCCTACTGACCACCACTTTTGATTTGGCCTCAAGGACGCCAAGGATGTCTGCCTCAAAGGGTCGGGTCCAGATTCAGCTTCCGGGTTGTCTTGGCACCATGCAAATGGAATCCCTGGGTCTGTTTCCTAGGAAATAGTCTGAGAATGGTCTGCGCATGGCCTGTGGACCGCCTTCTGAAGCTGCCTTTGAACCTTTGCAAAAAAATTGTGATGAAAGGAACTTGTGAATGATAACATCATTCAACATCTGGTTAAGTGATGGTTTTTTTGCTCAATATTGACAGTGGGCTCAGAACTGAGCACTTGGTAAACAAGTATCATCCACCAAATCATTCACCATTTGTTCAAGCCAATGCCCTGGTTTGAACTCAGAGCCATCCTGTTTTGTTTAAAATGATGGAAATTGGAAGAACTTGAAAATATCAATTTTTAGTGGACCCCACTATTTAGCGCCCCTTTGGCAAATACCCGGAGCCCTCTTATTTTGGGGCATTACCCGAGGTACCTGACACAACCCGAGCGCACCCAGCCAAAATTTTGGTGATTCGGACTCAGGGGCTCCTTACGTGGGCATCTTCCCACAACGCAGCCCCTCTTTGACCTTTTTTGAGCCCCATTTTGACCAATAGTGCAATAGAAGCTTTGTTGCCTCATTGGAAACAACTAAAAGGGCTGCTGATTATTTGTAAGCCCGGGCCGGCCCGTAGACCTGTCGGGTTCCATGCTAATGGTCCCCTCTCTCTCCTCTGTTCCTTTGTCCTTCTCCATTTCAAACTTTCCATCACCTACCGATACATTCCAATACATTCCCACAGATCACCTCACAATTCCTACCAGGGCTGTGACCCGGCCACGAAGCTTCAGGGCCGGCCCCGGGACTTTGCCCGGCCCCGGATAAACCCGATTGGTTCAAAATCTTGATCGGGCCAACCAGGGCAGGCCCTGAATGTTGTGGCTTGGGGCTAGGCAGGGCTACGGCTCAAATCAAAGGGCAAAATGGGTCTGGACAAGGGAGTTTTTGGCTTGTATTGCAATTCTACATGTATAAGAAATTAAAGGAAGGCCTAGAGGCTTTGATCAACAAACAAATTGATTATTCATGTATAGTAATCTAACATTAAGCATAGTATCAAATTTAAGTTTATGAGGAACGTTCCATTTAGAAAGCAAAGATCACAAGTTAGTCTCATTTTTTTTAACTTTGGGACCCAGCTCTTAAGACAGACTTGCGCTTTGAGGTTTTGAGGAGTGAAAGAAGCACGGTGGTCGCTCATGACCCTCAAAGCATTAGAGAAAGTGCTCTCTGACGGAGCACTAGTGGCAACATCTGAACCGCTCCCCTTCGATCCGCTTTTTCGCCGAATTTTTGTAACGGCACATAAACCCGCTACTGGTTAAACTCGCTCTCGCTCCGCTTAAGGGTCTGACCCGCTACAGCCCCAAGGTAGCACAGCGGCACTAAGACCCGCTTGCGCTCCGCCGCGAAAAATTTCCCGTCCTCAGAGCGGGCAGCGTGTGATACTATTCACAATTTTTTTTTTTATTAAATATGCACATTGAAACAAATAGATACACAAAGAGCGATAACAAAGTATAAAAAAAATAACCAAGCCGGAAAAAAACAGGCAGCCATGTTTTTTGCCTGAGAGAGAAACAAAACTAAGGAAATATATTAAAGGAGTGACGATACGGACACATAAGTAAACAGAGATAGAGGAAAAAAAACTTAACACGTGTGTAGAAGATACATAATCAAAGAAAGCAGGAAAGAAACAAACGAGTTACCCAGGGTAACTCGAACACAACCAACAATTAGCTGAGCAGTCATAAAAAGAAAAATTAAAAAAGAGAAAAAACTATAAGATAAGAGATATAAAGAGTTTAAGAATGTAAGTAAGAGCCTAATCAACCGGTTTTTTCTTGTTCATATTGGCTGCAAAGGAGATCACATAAGTAATTGCATCTGCAAATCGCCCCAACACAGGAATGCGCGCATGGAGCCATTGTCTGCATCCTACTGCTTGTTGGATAGTCCTGGGTTTTAAAGCCCCACGTGCAGGTACGGCAATGTTGGCTGCAGAAGAGAATGTCCGTTCAACGCAGCATGAGGTAGCTGAGATTGAAAGATAATCTCGGGCCATTTCAGCCAGGACACAGAATTGACCAGAGTTTTCCTATGATAATGAGATGTTCCATCAATATTACTTAGTGATATTAAAATTAAAGAAATAGATTGTACCTCCCACCAAGTTAGTTTGGATTGTCCTGGAGTAATTGGAACAGTGCCTTGGAGATAGATCTCAAGCTCCGACGATCGGATTGTATCGGCAGATTGAAAAGTGGCGGACGAGGTGAAGATATCAAAGTGATCAAATGGGTTACTGGTGGTTGTTGGATTGGAAGGTGGGGTCGAAGCAGGTGTAACTGGCCAAGCAGCCAATGCTGCTTGAAATGTTTTTTCGATAAGGTCACTAGCCCTCCCATGTGCTTCAGGATAGTGGAGGTCAAAAAAGCGGAGCCAATACTTTGGATTCAGGATTGTAGCCAGTACAATCACGTCGGAAGATACTGCTTCTTCTTGATAGACAGCAAGTTTGGCGAGCATCGTATTGATCATCTGGATAAAACTGGGGAAGTTGGAGGTACCACGTATTTGCTTGAGCATTTCAGTCACCCGCAGGTACTCAGCCAGGAGTACAGAACCCGATGCGAAGTCACCCTCCATTCGTTTGGTGGAGAAGTGGAAGACCTGAGAATAACATGAAAAGTTGTGAGTGTGATGATCTTAGAAGAAATTCGCATAAAGGAACATGGTAACTTACTTTCAAAACACTGCAGAGTTCCTCCACTGCATCCCATTCCTCCATCGTCATCATCGCCCCTTGATAATACCTAGTCTTTCGATCGGCGATGAGGATTGAATCGATAACCTACAGAGAGAAATGGTAAGTTGATGTGATATATAGATGAAACACAAGAAAGACCAGACTTACATCTCGAGCTGAAACCAAGTTCGAAAACATTGCTAAGTCAATGTTCCAGCGCACGCCCCATCCAGCAATTGGGGCAGGACCTTCGTACCCCATCTGAGCCGCCCGAGCTTGGAATTCCCCACGTCGAGCATTGCTTCGGGTTAGGAGGGCATTTATGTCCTTGAGCTGAATGGGTAGGTTGAGGATTCAGTCAGCATACTCAACTGAACATTCAACAATACAAAAGTTTGAAGTAACAAAGTAGAAAATTGTATGACTTACCTTCATAGCTCCCTGAACCACCAAACACGCTTGAGAAGGTACATAATCATAACCTGGGCCGTCTTCTGAATCGGAGGCTGTCTCATCACCAGGACGTGATGAACGCGGGGCGAAGGTCTCGTCGTCTGAGACATCTGAGTCGCCAACAACCTCAGTTAAATCATCATTGAGGACAATCGATGGGACTGGAATTGAAGTGTTGGGTGGAGTAGTTGGCTTGATATGGCCAGCTGCCAAACCAATCGAGTTCAAGCCATGCTTGACGACCAGTCCGAGCTTATGAGCATAGCATCGGACGTGGTTCTTGCTCGAGTCCCACTTAACCTTCTCATCCGACTGCATGAACATCTCTTCCATCTCTAGAGCCATCGTGTTGTTGTTGGACCCTGAGTCCGTTGTTTGAGCTAGCATGTAAGGGTTCAACATCAAATTAGTTCTTTGTAATGTATAGATGATAGTTCGAAAAAAAAAACTCATCTTAGTATGAAGCTTGTGTGAAATCAGGTAGCGAGCCACCGGTCTAGCAAGTAAAAACCCCATCTTGTTCCATGCCACTAACTTGAGGGTGAGAGAATTGATCGGTACTTCCAGTTGTTGTCGATGAAGTTGGCCGATACTCCGATAAACGCATATCGATTCCCCTTCGTAGTCCACACATCATGGACCAGGGAGAACTTTCCCGTGTTATTCTAAAACATAGGCAATGAACATGTCAGAATTTATTTCAACAAATTGAATGTGTAAAGGCAATGAAGACTTACCGATACCATATCAATCACAGCCAAGCTCAAATTCATATACAGCTCCTTCGCGATTCCAGCAGCCCAAGTTGGGGACCTTAATTCGGCTCGCCAATTGGCCAACTTGAAGGCGGCACGAAGAGGACAGTCATAGAAACGATTGAAGGGAAGGGCGTGCCATAGGATCCATATAACAAGGACAATGTTGCAGAGGTCTACGCTGAAGGTCGGTTCGGAGAGAAAAGCATCAAGAGTTCGTTGTCCATTGACGTGGTTCAAGGCAAGATCGTTCTCGGCTTGTTCTTGAGCCCAAGTCATGGGCAACTTGACTCCAGATTGAATCGCACGAGCTCGTCGGGGACACACTGCTCGACCTTTGGCCCCATCCCGATGAGCGTATAAGTTGTAATGACTACGAGCTCCGCAAACAAACGTGCCCTTACACCAGCTGCACTTGAAGCTTCGGGGGTCGTCTCCTGTCTTCAAACATCAACATAGATAGAGCAAGGTTAGTGAATCAATATACATACTAGAAACATGAAACAAGCTACACTTACCTCGCCTTTGACATGAGTCGGGGGAAAGTAGAACTCCAATAACTTGGAGACTCGTTCAAGTTGAGCTCGGCGTACCCCAGGGGTTTTGACCTTTCTTCGATTTCTTGGGAGGGTGTCGAGATAAGCCCGCTGAAGCACCCGAACCACGAGGTCGCCCTCTGCTTTTGACTACGTGAACCTTCGCCTTTGACTTGCGAGCCGTTTTCTTCTTCTTGAGGGATTTTGGCAAGAGTCCTCCAACAACTTCTACAGAACCAATGCTGCCAATACCATCAGTGGTATCAGACTGATCACCACTGAGCTCGTAAACACTCGGCTCCTCGGTGTCAGACGAGATCGTATGACGAATAGGAGATGGGCGAAGAGTAGCTACACGGAGGTCAGGTGACTGTGCGATAAACCCGGGTCTAGGTTGTGTAGGAGTTCTAGGACGGAGCGTAGGACCAGTAGTGGGTGGAGGGTTAGACGGCAAAGGGGCCAACAGGGACGATGGAGAAGGTAGCATGATGTCCTAAGGATACGATAATAATTGAGTTGATAAGCAGAAAAATGATAAAATGAGATCAATGAATCAGTAAATTCTGTAGAAATTTCGGTTCGATGAAATTTGAGGAAGGGGACGGAGAGAAATGAGACACTTGCGATATAAATACAATCCGTGCTGATAACTTTCGTCACCATCATGGAGCAACCCATGTCCCCAAATTTGAGAGGGCCAACCCCTACGTGATGAGCTAAGATAGTGATGTCCAGATGATTGAACGATATAAGTCGGATATGATAATGAGGTGGGATAAATCCTGCGTCAGTCGAGGCACGAAAGAAGATACTGGAAGACGTAGAAGAGTTTGATCTTGCTAAAACAGGTGATGAGCGTCTTGTTTTTGAAGTGGAGGTAAAAGTAAACGTGAAGTCAAGGGTTTTTGGCGTGGATGATATCTTCCTTTGTGTTCTGATATCAGATATCTGGCGATTTCTGAAAGGAAATGCCAGATATCGACACTTCCTTTGGGGTATTGACCCGCTACATATGAGATGTGACATCTCGCAGCGCAAGATGTCATACCGCCCCGCTTAAATTGCGCACCCCTACATCCAAAATATGGGGGGTGTAGTGCAGGCGGGGCGAAAAAACCCGCTACACCAGGATACCTGAAGCGCGGGCGGGGCGACCCGCCCCGCTGCCGCTCCCCTTCCGCTATTTGCGGCGGGACGCTTCAGGCGTTGCTAGTGGCAGGCACGGCAAGCATGGCCTGCGCCATACGGGAGAGAATGGGCCAGTGACGTTGAGCAAGTCGCCAGTAGCCAAGGACATCGCAGCGCTTGTCCTCTTGAGGGGCGGTGAGGTACTCGGTGACTTCATGCTGAACTGGAACCGTCTTGCGCCGCTTAAGAGGACGATCGGGGTTGAAAGAAGGTTGATTTTCGACAATTTCAATATCGGGGTCGGGAGCGAGGACAAATTTTGAGGCTTGTTCAGTAAAATACTCAGTCAAGTCTTCAGGTCCCCATCCTAAAGATTCAAGAGTAGGGCCTTTGACCGCCATGAGTTTGAGACAAGGATCTAAGATTGCAGCACATAGGTACACCGCTTTTTTCTGAGCCGCCTCTTGATATTGTACGATCTTCTTCATCATGGGCATGATGGACACCTTTAATTCCTTACAAGCAGAGTCATGCCAGGCTTATATGAAATATAAAGTATGTCAGTTCATAGTCTAAAGAACTAGAAAATGTACAGAGACCACTTACTTTTTCGAGGCGTTCAACCAACCATTGATAATCAGGCATAACTCGGGAGAAAGTGGGGTACTGGTAACCCTCAATCTCACTGATAGTTGTAGCTAGAGGGGCTAAAAATTTGACAATAGTACCAACAAGTTCCATTTCAGAGTCGGTGAGTGACTATTCTTCAAGTGCTGGATTACCCTCGCATGTATAACGGATGGGTCGACGAAGTTCGTAGAATCGTTTGAGGCAATCATGAGTGGAAGACCATCGTGTGGAGACTTCATGTACTAATCCCACCTTGCGTTCCAAAGATTGATTGCCTGCGATATTGTTGTCTAGGGCCGCTTTCAGCTGGGGACTATGCTTGATTTTCTTATGGAACGCACGAATTCGAGTGAGGATACTGGTGACATCGGAATGAGGCGTTGGTTCAATGAAAAGAGGCACAGATGAGTTGGGCTGAGGTATAAGAGGATCGAGAGCATTCACTGGCGGATGAGAGGTCTTGCGATCGAATACAGCCATCCCAGCTTTGGCCACAAGGTTAACAACATGTGCAACACAGCCATGCAGATGCTCGGAAGAATTGAAGTGGGGTATCTTAGCAGAGAGAACTTGACCCATGGTGGTATTGTTCGATGCGTTGTCAGCTGTAATGCAGTAAAGCTGATCTGTTATGTTGAACGAGTCCAGAATGTGAGTGAGAAGGCTAGCAAGGTTAGATCCGGTGTGAGGTCCCTCGATTGGCTTTAAAGCTAAAGTGACACCATGCATTTCGAAATCATGAGAGATCCAGTGAGCTGTTACCCCCAACATTGCCACGTTGTGGAAAGAAAATTGACTCGAGTCTTTTTGAAGACCTTTTATATAGGGCATTTTTTTATTTTCATTTTATGGTTTTCTTTTTTTATGGAACCCTCTCAGCTCAGCTTAGTTTCAATTTCGCATTTTTTGGGTTTTTTTTACCCTTACAACAACTAACACAACTAAATCAAACTAAACTAAACAAAAACCAAAGAGAAAACAAGAACAGGGGCTGGCTGAGCCTTTAACATCAGGAAATCGATCGATCGGGTCGGTTTAAACTAAAAGAGGGTCAAATGAAACAAAAGAAAAAAAAGGGAGTCAGCAGGGAAGGAGCTACAGAAGACAGAAAGGAACAGGCTTACCTAAATCGGTCGAAATCGATTTTCGATTTCGATTTTTGAAGCTGAGGGTGGAAGAGGCTGTTGTGAAGGGTTTGTGTGAAGGCTGCTGTGAAGCAAGGTTAGAAAGGGTTTGAAGCTAAAAGAAGACAAAAGAGGAATAGGCTTACCTAAATCGGTCGAAATTGATAATCGATTTCGATCTTGAAGCCAAAGAGAAGGAGTGAGGTGATGGGTGGTAACAAGTGGACCAGGCAGGGCTGAGGAAGCCACAGCTCGTTTCGGAAACGTCCGTTCCGATCGGAATCGTCGAAATTGAACTAAAGAAGAAAGAAGAAACAATTAGTTATCGATTGGAACAGGTTAGAAGAAAGAGATGAGAAAAACAAAAGGAAGAGCTTACCTAGGTTTGATTAGGGCTGAAGAAGAAGCGAGTGTTGGGGTATAAAAGGGAGGAACTGGAGCGATTGTGTGCGAGATCTTTTGGTATCGAATCATCTCGGAATCGAGTTATCGTATCGAGAGCGTGTAGTAGAGTCTTTTTTCTTTTTTTCTGACCGTTATCGAGTGGACTCCTAGTTAGAAAGGATCATCCAGGAAAAGATAGAAGCCTTTTTTGTTTAGTTTATCGCCTCAGTAGTGTAGTGTGAGTAAAAAGAAAGGTCTTTAGGAAAAGACTTACCTTCTATTTTGATTGTAAGGGTGTCAGAAACCCTTATCGGTGATTTTTTTGAGACCCTTATAGTGGGAATTTCAAAAGTTGGATTTTTTTATTTTTTTTTATTTTTTGCAGTTTCTGACTAATTAAGTCAGAAACCTTACTTAAGATAGTTAAGTAGGTTTTCTAGCAGTTACACACGTAACTTGCTGGTTTTTAAGGTGGGAAAGGTGTGTAGGGTAGTTTCGGGATCAGTAGAACTTGAAAAATAAGGTTTTGGGGAAATTTTTAAAGTTTTTATTATTTTTTTACTTGCTGCGGGAAAGTTTTTTGGAGAACTGCATTGGGGAACGTAGTAAAAAACAGCTTGTTTACATCTGTTTTTGAACCGTAGGACCTTTCCGGGGATTCTTAAAGCCGAACAAAGCTTGTAGATTGGATAATCAAGGTTGGAAAGTTTATTTTGGTGGTAGAAAGGTTGGCGAGAAGTGTCTCACTGAATTTTGAGGGCAGCTTAGCGGCGTTTCAGTTACGGCTCTTGGCGGTTTACCCCCTTGGGTTGTTTCTTCCCCTCGAGGCTCTGCCTACGCTCCACAGCGTAGGAGTTCTACAACGTTACTCGGCGAAGTCCATCCGTCGCAAGTGACACTGATGTGTCTGACACTCGAGAGGAGTCTGGCGATGGCCTCCCGGATGGCTCGATAGTTGGCGAGAATCCCATCGGTGACGCAGGTGCGTTTAGAAAGGATAGACACAGAACTCGGGTTAAGCATTGTGAGGAGTTCTTGAAACTCTTTCGCATCGACCAGAGAAATCGGAAGTTCTCAATTGACCACTAGACGGATCAAAGCGTCTTTGAGGTTCACTCGATTGAGGGGACGTACCTAAAAGAAAGATTAATAATTTCATGATTAGTGACAGAAAATGTTAATGAAGAGAAGTCGCACAACTTACTTCACCAAGCTTTCCGTCTATGAAGTAGGCCGATAGTGTATGTTGCTTGGTGTTCACAGGTGGTTTGATGTGATGGCATCGAGAGAGGTGGCGGATCATGGACTTAGTACTGGCGTGCTTGTCCACTGCAAGCTTTTTGTTGCAAAGCACGATGGGCGAGTCCGGATCATCTTGAGTAGAAAGACAGCTGTTGACAAAACCGGCTTTGGCTCCACAGACATTTGTGATCATGCCTTTGGTTTCTTCTTGGGTGAAATATTGCCAAACCCAAGAAGATTGTCCAGTCGTGGTGGTTTCCGTACCGACTTTGGAGATTGAGTCAGACGGGGCAATACTACTTGCAGGAGTGCTGGACATCGAATTGGAAACAGCAGATGCTGCTGATGAACGGAGGACTTGAGTCGATAAGCGAGTGGTTGGGGTATTGGGCATCTTGCAATTGATTAACTACATATAAATAGAATCGAAAGGTAAGAAGAAGCCGATGTTGGAGGGTAGGAACTTTAAAATCAATAATAATAAGAAACTGATATAAAAATGACACTTACAATTTAAGCAAAGTACAGTTCGATGTGAGATAGGAGGAAAGGTGGGGTAAGGTGGTGATCGGAAGGCTTGAAGCTTTAAAAAAAGGGGGGTATCAAGCTGAACTCAGTGTCAGGTGACTTCCTGTCAACTCTGGAAGTCGATATGCAGTGGGAAAAGGGTCGGGATACCGGGCAGTCCGGGCGGCCGAGGTGCCTGCAGGGCTTTTGCCTCTATCATCAAGTTAGGTTTCAGTGTCTCGGGGCACGTACTGTCTAGCTTGATGATAGCGTCGGGCAAGGTCGGCCGGGCGGGCTCTGGGTCGGGTCACAGCCCTAATTCCTACACCCATCTTCATGAATCATCACACCTCCATCATCACAAAATCAGGCACAAACAAAACCAACTTGCGCGAGAAAGAGACCAGTGTCAAGAGGTCACTGACGTCAACAAAGAAGACAATGCAGAAGAAATTCAAAAAAAAGGTTTCGACTCGCTTAGAAAGAGGTTATTGACATCAACTCTATTCTTAGATCTTTCCTTTCATTGATTTAAGCGATGAGGAACAACCACATGATTATAATCAATTGATTTGGGTCATCTTTGCTTTGAACTTCAAACATGGATCATCCTACAACCAGACATCAAGATACTTATACTCTCTTGGACGGGAAACCTTTTATCATTTGTCATAAGTTGCTCGATTAAATTCTCAATTCAATATCTTTACATACATCCTTATCAAAAACAGATCGCCTTTCAACTTCAAATAATTCACCTACATTTCCTCATAATTGTCAAGATGCGATGTCTCCAGAATGTTATTCATATTTGATTCTGCCAAAAAGATGTTTTCCTTTTCTTTCTTCACAACAAAATTGACTACACATATGATTTATAGACTCTAACAATACATACTGTGCTCCCTTTCATAAAGAAACAAAGAATGTATCCATTGTTTTGATTTGTGTTGCAACAGAACAAAAAATGTAAGAGTTAGGCTCTGTTTTGGTACAAATTGGCTCATTTGGCTTACAAAACCATATTGACTCATGACTACTGCAAAAACCAATTGAAAATGCATATACACATATAAAAAGAGTAAACAAGAATCATTAAAAGGGTAACCGAGGATGATTACAAGCGAATGTCATTGGAATAAGCAGAGTCGCCCCTTTTCTAAAAAGGGGGATGCTTTATGTTCGCAGCCCGGTGTCCGGTCCGAGAAGGGGCTCCGGATACCAATTCGAGGGCGCTAAATAGTGGGATCCTTTTTAGTGGCTGCATGGAAATCATTGAATTGTGTCATTAGAGTTTGTTGAGTTGATCTCTGGTATTGGTGGTTCAATTCTTAATACAACCATTGCTTGGTTGAAATTTTCACACAGTCCAAAGCCAGATGCTGGCCGCCTGCAGACAGGTTTCCGCTGAGGCAGCAAAACATCTGAGAAGTGTTGACCATATGATCAACCCTCAGACTGTCCTCCACTGTGGAAGTGCAGCTGGCCGCCAGACGGTCTGCATGGCCGGTCTCAAGACTGGCCAAACCCTCTGGTGGTGTATGATGTTTTGATAGTAGGAGTTTGTCTGGATTGAAATCTTCTGTTTTAGGATTTCATGAGTTAGAATTAATCATGCCCGGTCTCACTCTGTTCAGATGCAAGTGTGAGGGGGTGGAGGTGGTGTGTGAGGTTTATCAAACAAGCAGTCAAAGACAAGTTTGTCATACTCTTGTGGTTCCTCATTGTCAGTTGAAGATTTCAAAAGGATATCAGCTTGCCTGTTCAACAAAGAGGGTATTGTGATAATGTGATTATTCTTTTCTGGATAAAAGCTATGATAAATACGAAATTACATTTCAAAATCATACCCTGGTGGATCTGGTCAATTCATAGCGATTTATCATTGGTAAAGCAGACATAACATCATCCCGTAGTGGATTTCATTTGGTTACCAACTTTGGTAAAACATGCATGATCAAATTTTGCGCTCAGGAACGCAAAATTTACAATAAATCACCCTCATGATAGTGGGTGCTCTCAGTTCACGCTCACACCTGGCACCTTCTTTGTGGCCCAGGGCATGGCCATGTGTGGTGTGGCCCGGTGTGGCCTTCCATTTAAACAACCTGAACATGTCCTCATTTTTAGTTGCTACTCCCTGCTTAAGACAATATTTTGGGGGGGATTAACTGAATTTGATGCCCTGGGAAGGCCATGAAGGGGTCAGGGTGAGGGCCACGGCGTGGCCTGAGCCCTGGCCCTTGATATTCCCCTCGGGCTCCAGGTCAGCTTGTGGGCGCAAATTCTGGAAAAAGGTAGCACCCATACAGGCTCCCGGTGCTACTTTTTTGGCAGGAGGCGCAAAAGGCGCGGGAAAATCAAAAAAAATGAATGACATGCCTCAAAAAACAATTTTTGCTATGATTCTAATGGGATGGGTTTTCTTTGGACATTTTTATTACTAAATAACAAGGTCATCTGCACTCCAATCTTCTTCATCAACATCTTCATCTTCATTGATGGTTTGTTTTTTAGCTGTATTACTCACAATAGTAGTGAAACTATAAATGTCTAACAAAGTTTCAATAAAACCAGAGTAGGCTTCCTCTGTATCCTTTTCTGTATCTGAGTCATGCTGAGCAAAAACTCCATCTTCAGATTCTTGCAATTCATTGACTCCAGCAAAGATACCTGATTCAACCTCATCTTCATAGTTAACAATGCTGAGATCCTTGACGGCTAGATTGACAGCTTCCTCAGCTGTTATCTGGAGCTCGAGCTGTGATATCATATTTAGATTTGTTACAGTCATCTGACTACAATTCTTGATTTTTGTTGCACCCATCATGCTGAATACACTTTCAACACCTGCTGCGCACTACCAGCTTGAGTACTTGGATGGCAACGGCTTTGCGGACACTTGTACTTGGATTTGAGCGAATCACTAGCCAGTAGTTCATGGCTACAGAAACTGTAGTAGTTGGTTAAAACAAGCCTCTGCCACTGAAGTATTGCATTACTTGATTCTTAAGACTGAGTGCTTCAGATTTCTTGTAGCTCCATGTCTTGGCAATTAAAAGTAGTAACTTGATCAAGACATCTGTTGGATATGCACGCGAGACAGCAACTTGAGAATAAGAGGGATTTGAAAAGAATCCAGCAATGGAAATTGGCTCATTGAAGATCTTTGCTTGCTTGTTCAAGACCTTGAGACAATGAGTTTTGTAAAGAAGTAATCACGTATAGCTTGATAATTCAATCTTCATTACTGATTGTAGACTGTGATGATCTCTTTCCAAATGTTTCCTACTGAGGTATTTGCTTGCTCTAATCTACTGAGAGCATCAATCACCGGTCAGATCAATTTTACTAGGATTGAGTTCAAAGTGAAGTGATTTCAATTCTCAATGATGACTTGTACATTATTTTTGATTGTTGAAGTTGAGATCAATTTGTCTTTCAACATTGAAAGACACAGTGGAACACCTCATTTGTGGCTTTTGACCAATGATGCAAGCTTTGAAATTGAATGCCATCGAGACCCACAGAAGGTTTGGAGTCCGTGTGTTATACCGTCTTTCATACACCACTTGAATAGCTTCTGGCGAAGTGAGATGGGCTGAAGAAGTTGACAATGGTTCAGTTGTTGTTTGTGGTGTCCTTCATGTCTGGGTGGTCAAGACACTTCTTGACAATGATATTAAACATGTGTAAACAACACACTAATGGGATGACATGAGGGTACTCTTCTCTAAAAAGTCTCTGTGAAACCAATTAGTGATGGACAAAAAAACTATCAGCCTTCAAAGTAGCACAAAAAAAGAAGAAATGAGGGAGACAAAAAAGAAATATATTGAAGACTTACTTGTAACTTGACCATTGAACTGGCCGAATCAGTGACAATAGCTCCTATCTGCTCCCGGGTCACATCTTGCCCATGTAAATGTGTTTTCAAAGCAGCCAGGATGTTATCTGAAGTATGTCGGATCTCATCCAAGTCTAAAATATTCATAAGATTCTTGATGTTGGTACCATGTAAAAGGAGGACAGCATAGACACTATTTTGGGAGAAGTCAGTCCATCCGTCTAAAGAAACAGTCATATTGCTATTCTGCTCAAGTTCTGCTTTTGACGCAACTGCATACCAAGCATGAAGTTGTGGAAGAACTTTGTCCATCATAACATATCATGAGGCTGAAGTGAATGGTGCAATTGAGAGTTTCTGTTGAAGCTGAGACATGGTGTTATGGAGAAATCAAAAAGGATTATGGCTAGTAATGAGTCCTTTGAGTAGAAGATCTTCATGAATCTTCATATTTTCTTCTGGTTTACGGATACTGAAATGATGGAGATTGGAAAAATCATGATCAAGTTTTGGTTGCTTTAAAATGGTAACAGGTGCGGGTGTTGACCCAGCTGATCCTTCTGAGGACCTATTCAGTGGTTGTAGTGCAACTTCAAGATTGATTTTCTGGTAATTAGATCTTTTGGGTATCAATATGGATTTACACAATTGAGTCATATGGTGATATATTTTTGGTTGCTTCCCATCCATTTCTAACTTGGAGAAGTTACACTTTGCACCGTGTCATCCGTGCTGGTAACTGCTGAATGCTGTGAATCCATGCCATTTGGTACCACTACCTGAAGGAGGACCAATCAACATTGCTTTAGGCAACATAACTGATAGGTGAATGAATAAATGTGCCAACACCAGCGCTGATAGATTGGCAACTCCTTGCAGGTGGGCGTGAGAAAGGGTGGAAACCTCCTTTTCTCACCTACTTAGGTTTGAGGGCGCTCCCACCCTTTTTTCAAAAAAAAGCCGCACCTGGGCGCGCCGCCCTCAGGCGCTGCTCAGGGTCCCAAAATCACACTGCGCCCACCACCTGACCTCCAGGGCGCCTCGTGGCTTTGTGGCACCAGGTGTGATTGTGACTCTCAGTACATATGCACTGTATTGGAATGTATTACTCTGTATCACTCAGACTCTTGTATGGATTTACACTACACCGCCGGAATTAACTTGTTTGTAACCCAATTGGGCGGAATTTTGTTGTCCGGGTTCGAAAATTCCTCAAATTGTGAAACTTGTTCACAACTTGTTAGCATTAAGTTTGCCAATTCACCTCTCTGTACCTCTCTGGCCCCGTGGATGTCCAGTCAAATCATAGAACTACAAGCCCTTTCACCATTCCTCACCATCACCTTCATTTGTCAAGCCTTGATCAACCAAAAAAAAGGATTTGGCCTTGATCAACCAAAAAAAAAGAACGAAATCCAGTGGGGACATAATAAGGGGTGAGATATTCAAATGGTTGGAATCAAAGGTGTTGAAAGTGCTGTGTATGTGTACGTATTGCAGTGTACTTGAGGGAATTTGGCAAATGTAATACCCACAAGTTGTGAACGAGTTTTGCAATTTGAGGAAGTTTCAAACCCGGACACCAAAATTCTGGTCAACTGGGTTTCAAATGAGTTAATTCCCGCGATGTCAATAAGGAAGCATATTGAGCAAGGAAATAACCGTTTAATAGTTGATATATAACTGTTACAGGTTGATTACATATAATATATATATGTAGGACAGCAGTTGACAATAATCAAAGAGAGAAAGCAGAATAAGGACCAGAATCCGTGGATACTAACTGTAAAAGGGCTTATAAGGGACTTGTAAGGGCTCTTGAAGGTTGTTATGGACGGATTGGTTGGTTTATAAAGCTTGGTAAACTTGATTGGTTATTGTAAATGATGAGGAACAAAAGAAACAAGACAATAGCAAGGGTTTATATACCCGTCAGAACAAGTAAGAAAGCACACAGCAGCATAAGAAAAACTCTACAAATAGAATATGATGAACATATCATGCAAACAACTGATCATTGATGCATAGAAGATCTCAAATGATCATTACAAATAGATGTGCACATGTAAACCATTCCTTTTAGCATGTGTAATTCCATCCACCATTTAATTCTGAATAACCCTTGTGGTTATTCAATAACAATCCATCCTTTTAGCACGAGGACCCTAGATCTCCCTTCTTGGCGGCCATCACATGCTAAGAAGATCAGTTATTAAGTTGGGTTCCCAATACACCTTACAGTCTGACCTGCGCAAATGCATACCCGCGCAACTGCATAACCCGTGATAATGCATAGAAAAACTCCTAAATTTTGATACTTTTTACTGCCGCATTTGACAATGGAATTGCATAACCCGTCAAAATGCATAGCAAGAGCCTTCCACCCAAGTTATGCATTTGCGCGGGTTAGACTGTAGTAGCTTGAACTAGGATCACACGTGTGTAATGGACAGATCATCATTAAACAAATCACTTCAGGATCATCTTCCAAATTGATCCGTGAGTATTTTGTTTATTGAATATTGACCATCTTTTGAATACACAAAAATAGAGAAAAGTAGAAACTGATTTGAAGTTAAGAGAAAGTGATAAGTGAAAAAGAATAGTAGAAATAAAGTACTATGTGTATTACTCGTGTAATTGATGATTACATGTTTGTAACTTCATGTAATCATTTGTTACGAGCTCTTTCAGCTTAATACTACATGTAATTGTTTAATTACATGTAGTTATACGTATGTAATAAAGTTTGATTGTGAGGAAGGAGATATACAGCTATGTCCGTGTATGCCCTTCCTGACACGTGGTGTTATGTATCAGGTTGTGGGTGCGCTCATATTTTTGTAGGCGCACTGAGGCATGTTTTGTTTTGTTACTTTGCGCCTAGCTTGGCGCGCCAGGCATGTCTTCCCACAAAAAAATGCCAAAAGCCAAAATGTTGCTTTTGTATTGTTATTTATTCTATGCTTGTATTGCTAGAGCTGTCTACTACAGCAGAATTGCCTTTCTAAGGAGAGAAAAGCTAAGAAATGCTGTCAATGTGAGTATCCAAGTCTCCAATATTGGTGACAGGACATAGAAATCCTACGATTTGGTGCAGTTCTTGAAAAGGCGTGCCAAATCATGCGGTGGGCGTGGCGCACCCAGGTAGTGCCGAAGGCCTTTTTGAGGGTGGGCGCACCCAATGACCTAATCATAGGAAAGGTGAGGGGTTTATACAAAACCCGGCCCTACATTGTCCACAATCCGACGTAAATCTATATCCCATCTTATCCAAACCATCTTTCACAACATAATCAAAGACATATACAAGAAAAAATGGCCATTCACGTCCCAGCAGAGTCATTGTTGATTCCCCCGCCTACAAGAAGCTGTACCAGACCGGATGGGTTCAAAGCTGTCAATGGAAATCATAACTGTAAATGCTTTCCCAAGTGCATAAGCTGCAAGGCAAGAGCAATAAAGTGTCAAGGAATATGGACAACATATGTTTTTAAGTATTTCAATGGTCACTCTTGGATCAGGTAGGGATTTTTTTCGCACCTTGTGCGCCTTTTGCGCCCCAGCCTGTACAGGCGCGCCCGGGCGCTCCCTTTTTGAAAAGTCGCGCCCACCGCGTGAGCGCCAACCCTCATTTCGTCGGTTTTCCGACGCCGAAGGCGCGTTTTTCGCGCCGTGCCCACAACCTGAGTTATGTAGTTGTAAGGGCGTACCCTTACAGGTAGCGCATAGACCATAGCGGTATGGGTTTAGACAGTTGCTGGTAGATGTTGTTGTACTTCGTGTCCTGGCTCCAGAGATCCCTTTCCTCAGGAGGACTCTCCACTCGGAGCTAGGTGAGCATTATCTTATTCTTATTCCTTTTCTCTTCATATGTTGTTACGGTGTGATTAGTTAGGTTACCGATAGGAGGAGGACTCTCCACTCGGAGCTAGGTTGTTTGAAATAGATATTGGCGGATTATAGGTAGTCTTGAGCTTTGAGCTACCTTTTGTGATCACAGTGAAGGTTCTATACAATAGAACCTTACAGTAGTCCCGGACCCTGCACTTGCCACAGCTTGCCACTCGTGGATGTGCGTGACAAACTCTCACAGGTCGGAATGTAACGACCGAGAGTCTGAGTGATACAAAAATTGAGTGACAAGATTATGTATCCTCCCAGTGTCTCCAGGGCGGTGCTCCAGGGTCCTCATTCAACTCGATTCAACTCGGGCGGCTTTAAAATTTATATCATTGCTTGCTACAACGAATTTGGCTCCGTAGCGGGATGGATGCCGGCCAAAGAAAAGGAATGGAACGAATCAATTTTTTGAAATTGATGCGACGTAACCAAGTGGAATTCGCGGTCGGGACTAGCAGAATTATGTAAGGCCATCGTGATCGGGTGATGTCCCACAATCACAGGAGTCATATAAGGTCATATATATACGAGTGAATGGACCGGATGATATACAGTCAATTCAGAAAAGCTTGTCACAAATTCCCCGTCAACTCGCTCGAGGTTTGCGGGCAAAGTTGGTCAAGCTTTTGTAAATTGACTGATAACCTCTGATTCTGATCGATCTGCCTTGGCACCTTGCTCAAGTTTCCCTGCTGTCCCTTCTGATCTGTGCAAACCCTTCCGAGCAATTTCTATCATGGTCAAATCTACGCCGCAGTTTACCCATCGCCGAAGACCTTTTCTTCCAGAAATCATAACCCACTGTATCGCCGAATTTATCGGCGTGTTTCTCTACGTCCTCCCTGGTGAAGCGGCAACAGCTGGTGAAGCTTCAAACTGCGATCTATTTGATATTCCATGAGCTTATTTCTTCTGTCCTTTGCATAGGTTTTTTGTTGAGCTCTGCAAGTAAAACAGCCGGATTGGGAGATTTGTTGAATGTTAGTCATCACATTCTGTACTTCCCAACTGATTTCCTGGCATCATCGAGAATCGCTTTTGCGTCGTCACATTTTGTCTTCAATCTAACAATGACTTCCTTTTGATAGATTGGTATTGCGTATAGGCATGTCGAAATAGGCCATTTTGATCCTCCTAGTCTGACATCAACTAACGTTGTCTATCAATTTTTAATCGATGTAGCTGCGGCATTGTTCTTGCCATCACTCTCACGCACGTGTCGGGCCCACATTTGAGCCCTGGCGTTACTATTGCGGTAACTGTGAGCCTTAAAAATGAGTTATATTTGCGAGGCTTACTTGGAACTGACGAGACTTGAACACGTGTAGGTTCTGAAGGGATTTCCTCTGTGGAAAGTGATCCCTTACATCATGTCTCAGATGCTCGGTGCGATTGCCGCAACATTATGTATCTATGGAGTCTATGATCATTCTTTTCGCAAAGTTGAGCAAGGACTGGTGATGCTCGGTAAAAAAAATCTAGTGATCTCGCCTTCTGGTCCAGGTGGAGTGGGAGCGATCTTACCTGGCGAGTCGCATGACCTCGGACAGTCAGTACTTTCTTCTCTTCAAATCATGTATGGACAAGTGTTTCTGAGATTCTCTCTTGAAAACATATAGGATTTTCTTTGGCGAATTTCTAATCAGTACCATACTTGGCTTGACCATCTTTGGAGCTTTAGATCGGAATAATCCGGTCTTGAGTCCAACCAGTATCCCATATCTGATGTTTGTTACAGAAAGCTTCCTTTAAAGAGCATTGAAACAAATCTGACTGATTTGGAGTCGTATATCTCCAGCGGCATGGCTTACTTGATTGCTATCATCGGGTTCGCCCCCAACACCGTTGTCCTCAACACGGCACGAGGATTGGGAGGGTTAGTATAAATCTTTTTTGATTGGCAATTGATTCACTTACTGACAGCCTTTCTCGATCCTTGATCACGATAGACAAATCGCCACCAGTATGATCTACGGTGCAGAAGTGTTTGAGAATAAAAGTTTCATAGTGATGGCCACACTTACCAATATTCCAGCGACCTTGGTGAGAGCCAACTCGATGACTCAATCTTTACTTGGTAAACTGACCCTTTATATATCTATACAGCTAGGAGGTCTTTTATATAAGTGTTTTCTCGAGAATAATGATCCACCCACAGAAATTAAATCCACTAATTACGACAACGCGCCATCAACTCGACATGCGTAATCTGACAATGTCAGCCTGAGGTTCTTGATAACCAAGAACACGCATCATAACTCCTTTTAAGAATATGATTGTATTTAGTCCTTTTGGTGTTTTCGGATTTCCCACTTTCCTTTTATCGAGTCATTTTATCAGTCACAAGCTTGTAAATATATGCTGCGCAAACATTCCAGATAAACACTTGAGCATCAAAAAACACACAATGTTATCTCAATAAATCTGCTGGTCATTGTTCATATTTGAAAGGCTCCTGCCTTAGGAAGATTGATAGCAAGATGTGTCAGCAAAGCTGACTCTTAGGAGCACCTCTCTTGAATACCATCCATACACCCAATGCCAAAATGCCTTCAAATATATCCCTATGGTGCATGTCACCACAATCTTGAGTGTGACATCTTTTGTGGTTCTCTGATGTCTTACTGGTTTTGACTAGTATCTTTTTCTATTAATCACATATTAGTAATGATGTTTTGGTTTATAGAGATCAGGCACTTATACCCATTGAACCTTTTTTCTCTTTTCCTAACCAATTCCATTCCATCAACCAAGCAGGTTTGCTCACTTCAGTCACTTTGATTATTAACACTTTTCATTTCTAATTAGACTTGTTCCCTCAGTCTTTTATATAGCTGTGATTGACTATGAGCACAAGTGCAACACAAGAGATCTACCTATATAGTTGTGATTGACTATGAGCACAAGTGCAACACAAGAGATCTACCTTGACTGGAACCATGCATCTCCATGTCCTTGTGGCAGTCACCCAACAACAAGCGCACACAGACTGCCTTTGAGGCACAAAGGCAACTTGCGTGTGCTTGTCGCCAATTGAGCCCCACACAGACATGGTGCATTCCACTATTGAACAACTCAACGACAAAAACTATTCTCAATGGTATCTCAATTTTTACGGTTGGATGCTTGTGCATGATTGAATTGTCTTGGGTTTAAAAATTCAGAGAAATTAGAATGTTCAGGTTTGGGAATATCAGGATAAGGTGAGGTGATACATTGGACAGATCATGCTCAGACATACAATTGTCAATATTGGGACAATATTGAGAATAGTTTTTGTTATTGAGTTGTTCAATAGTGGAATGCTTGCTTCTGGTCAAGGTAGATCATAGATGACATCTTTATTTGATGAAGATTGTAGTTCACCTGGGCTCATAATCAATTAAGGCTCGGACCTGGCCTTGGCCTGACCCATTCGTGGCCTGCCCGAGCTTGGGCTCAGCAGAGATCGAGCGGGCCCGGGGCTGCCTCGTGTTTTTCCTCAAAACAAAAAAATCAAGGCCTTGTAGCCTATTTGAGGCTCTGACCCGGCCTTGACCCGGCTATGTTTCCACGCTCACCCATATAGATGAGACAAAGTATCCATTGATAGTTTCAACACCTCTGCTGAGATGTTTTACAAGAAAATTCTGCCACATCATTCATTCTTGGTGCCCAATTTTGGGCCAAAAAGCCCAAAAAAAGCCCCGAGAGAGGGCTGCTCTTGGGCATTACGGGCTTGGGCCGGGCAGGCCAACAGGCACCCCGGGGCCTCCGGGCGCGGGCCGGAGCCTTATAATCAATCACAAATGAAGAGGAAGAAAATTGAGCAAGACTCTGCTTTGATTAGCAGTGTCCTTAGAGCATTCCCGGTCTCAGTATAAATGGCCTTGGTACAGTAAATATTACTGTACCAAGGCTCAAAATCACCATTTGTGTCCAAAACATGCACTGGTGCCTAGTGATTTGGTGAAATTTAGTAAGTAGAGGTCTAGTAAATTTACTGGACCTCTACCAAGTTGATATCTACAAAGTAAGAGGCACTCCTCCAAGTTCCCCAGATCACTCTCTACTACCCTATCCTTTGATTTTGATCAATTTTGCTCATAATCGACTTTTTCAACTTTCATCATTCAACTATCAAATCAACTTTATTGTCTCATCAATCACCTAAATCAAATCAAAATTGATTCATGAAATGAAATCATTGAAACAGATCAAACAAATAAGAATGAGAGTGAACAAATGTCAAGAATAGAAAATCAAAAGATAAAAAAGGCAAGCCCAAAAACCGGTCTAAATTCATGGTAGTCAATGCTTTCCTCCACATCAGCAAGAAACCCAAGGTTGGCACCAATCAGAGTGGCAAGGACTTAAATCAACAAGTCACCAATCATTTCAATGTCAACTACCAATTTGACAGCCAAGATCTTAAATCAGTCAAAACCAAGCACCATTTCCATGGGGTGCTTGCTTGTCAACAAGCGCACATGAGTTGCCTTTGTGCCTCAAAGGTGGTCTGTGTGCTCTTGTCGTTGGGCACCTACCACAAGGACACATGGTGAAGTAAGTACATTCAATCTTGTTCAATCTTGTTACCATTCCAATTAATCAAACTGAATCAATACATTGTATTTTATGGGTGGGCCTCTTTGAAGATTGCTGCGCTCAAGCTTTCTGGCATTGTGGCCCATATTGAACAAAATTCTCCCAGTGATAACATGTAGACTGATTGGCCTGACCTTTCCATCAAGATTTACAACAAGGCCAACTCCAGAAGTCACTTCAAATATTCCCAGCATCAAGAGTCCTTTCTGCTTCTCCAAAGTGTATTTCTCCATTTGCTCCACCAGGGCCTCTAGTAATTTTAATCATCAGCATCCACTCCAGAAACCCAGCCATTGGAAAAGGTACAAGCACATCTTGCTCCTCTACGCCTCCTTGCCTCACAGTATCCAAGAAAACCAAATGTAAACAGATTCATTTTTAAAGGATGCAAAGGCTGAAGAACTTGCATTAGCGCATCAAGCACATATAATTTGGGCCAATGAATTAGCTGAACGTCTAGTAACAGCTATAGAAGTGGGCGCTGATATCAGCAGGGAAATGGCTCAAGCAGATGCTGATCCAAAGCAATCTCGGTCCACGTCAACAAGCTCAAGGTTTTTATAAGTTCAGAAGACAGTTGTCATACACCTCTGGCCAAAGAAATACTTCAACTCATGCAAAATGGCTTGAAGGAGAAATATCAAAAACCTGTTCCATTAGCTCCTGCCACTAGTACTATACACTGCCAACATAGGTGTCTTGAGTTGAGAAGCCCAAGGCATAATTGGAGGCAAACCCTCAGACAGACCTTGTCCAAGGTTATTATCTGGGGTATTCTTCTGCACTGAGAATTACCTTGGATGAAAACCTTGAAAAGCTTCTGTCCAAGGTTTGGAATCCAAGAATACCTTGGATTTTCAACAAAGATCAAATTTGTTGTTGATGGGAAGTACCCAAAGGAACGACAGCACCTCCGGTTTCCAAGATACTGTAGTGACATCGTTCAGGGCAGTACCGGGGGAGAGAAGGGTCCCTGTACGGGGATAACCACTTCTCAAGACACATGGCAGGAAGAAAATGTGAAAATATTTTTCACACCTTCTTCCTCCCTCTCCCACACGTCTATCCCATAAGCCCAAGATCTCTCACGCCTGCATCTGGAAAGCCTGGCTATCAATCCACACTTTCTCTCTTTAGTTTCTTGTTTTGCACTACACTCATCAGGAAACCATTTCTTTAAAAAAACAAGATCTATCATAAAAAGAAAAATAAAACCTCATTCAAATTTCAAAGAATTTTTTTCAAGAAAGAATGTCTTCACAAGCAACAAGGATAGAGAAGAATCTGGAAGCCTTCAACAATCAGTTAAGGCACACTAGTGAGAGATTAGCAGATCGGGCTGGGTCAGCACCACCTCCAGAAATAGAACCATCAATTGAATCAACTCCTACCTTGTCGACAACTACGGGTGGTACTAGAGGTAAAGGTCGAAAACGTGGGAAGAAAGGTAGTGCCACGTTGACTTGGGCAGCAAAAGCAGCTAGACGGTTGGCTGCGAGTGGGGCCGCCACTGAAGATACCAATGCTTCAGCTTCAGGAACCTCTACAAGTGTCAACATCTCTGGAAACGTAAATTTGAATGATAAAGAAGTAGAAGATCCTGAGGAAGGGTTAATATCGAGAGATGAAGTTAGCACAGATGCTACTTGTAAGCTACATTCTAAAATTGGTTGCTTCTACCTTGAAATCCACTCTAGGGTGATGCCGCAAAGCAATGCCACAACCGTGTTTTGTGTAGCCATCAGATGATGTTGCCTCCTAAGAGATGTGTCTGGGGGGGTCATAATTGTTGAATTTATGTCCTTTTTGTTTGAAATCGGGAAATAGCGGCGCGCTTGCCCAGCCGCATGAACACCATTACAGGAGCCAGAGTAAGTTCTCCTCAAGGGTTCCATTCTTGGTTGGCAGCCAACGGCCTCACGTGAAAAGCGAAAGATTCTGTCGAGTATGATCTGATACTCCGTGACAATTTCCTGAGGTGAGCCTCTAATCACCTCACGTCACTAAACCTGAAGACTAACCTGATACTCCGTGACAATTTCCTGAGGTGAGCCTCTAATCACCTCACGTTGTAGAACTCCTACGCAGTGTAGCGTAGGCTGAGCCGGAGAGGGGATGAAGTACCACTGGAGAGAAGGGAAGTACAACAGATGCAGTTAAGCTGCCCTCAACCTTATAAGAATCTCAAAAGTTCACGCAGAGGAGCACAATTCTAGACAAATCTTTCCTGCTACACACAATCAACACCTGTAATAATGTTATTTTATCCTTTCTACTGATAAAATCAGTACCAAACCTGGTCCGAAACAGCTCAGACAAGTCTAATGACTGTACTGGGTGGTCACCAAGGTCCTTAAACACTAAAAGTGTTTAAGCTAGGGTTATAGAAAGTCTAACACAACACTACACAACTAGGTTAATTATGCTTCACAGTCAAATTGCTTTTGAAATACACAACTGAGATCTTTGTAAGGATTGAAAAATAATAATGAAAAAAGCTGATAATGATGATGATGATGATAGAAGTTGATTAAACTTCTATAGATAGAGTTGAGATGATTGAAGTTTATTTGCCAAAAGAATTCCACTAAAAAAAATAAGAACTACCACTAAACTTGAGACACACACAGATACTACTATTTGATTACTATCTTTCCTAGATAGTTAACACAGACTCTTTCTTTGTTCAGACTTTAAAACTAAGAAATAACACTTTTAAAAGTCTAATACTTTTAAAGGACACTTTGAAATAAACACTTTAACACTTTAAATAAAACGCTAACAAAAAAACTACTCAATAAGCACCCACACACACACACTTGGACAAATTGGACAATTGGACAATTAAAACTCCCCAAATTTCGCCTCCAGACCCCCTCCTTATATACCTTTCATCTCCCTATTCGCACCATCACACTGTCTAGTAAATTTAGTCTCCTATCCCCCCAATTTACATAAGATTGACGCTTTCACACACTACTTTCCTCTCCCGCAACCCCTATTACATATTTCAATTTGTATGTAAGTTCCTTTCTCATGTCACTTCCTATTCTTTCTCTACTCATCTGTTTTTTCTCTTTCATTTCGATTTGTCACTTTCATTTGATTCCTTTTAACTTTTCTATTTAATTTAATAATTTGAATTCATTGATTTGATATGTAATTTGATCTATTACTAATTAATTTAGTATGTAATTGAATTTGTTTATTAATTTGAATTGACTCCAAATAGATTGCATCATTGTTCTTCTAATGATCTAGCTAGTCGAGTTGATGTAATAGACTTGTTTAATTAAGTTGATTTTAGTAACTTCTCGGCACTTTCTCTCACTCTAATCGACCAATCTTCCTTTTCCTTTGATTCAATTTTAAGCTTCTTTTGATGGATCTTTCAATTATGATTTGTAAGTGATTTCGCATCTGTGTTTCTTTCCAGTTTCTCTTGTACTATCTAAGTTGCTTCAATTTAATTTTGATTTAATTTAATTAATTGTTGCTATCTATTTCTTCTATTTTATTTAATGTTGTCTTTTCTCTTTTGATTATAATATCTTAAGATGTTTTCTGATTGTGTATCTTGAAATAAAATAAAATAAACTGAAGGAATTGTTGAAACTGAATTGTAATAACCTGATTGTAAATTGATTTGTGTATATTAAAATTGATCCAAAATGAAAAAAATGAAAAAAACCAAGTTTATAAAAAATGATCTTGAAGATAAAATGTAGAATTGAACTATGATGTCAAAGATGATCTTCAATAAAAGAAAACTTTGAGTTTCAAAAAGAAAATGAGGTTTTTAGAAAATATGAAAAGTAGACATGTTTTGATTTCCACAACGTCACTAAACCTGAAGACTAACCTATAAGGTTTCAGGACAGATGAAACAATAAGGAAAAATGAACAACACATAGTTCAGCGTGTTGAATCTTTTCCTCAAGTAGAATTTTGGATATGTATTTCACCTGATACTCTGTGACAATTTCCTGAGGTGAGCCTCCAATCACCTTACGTCACTAAACCTGAAGACTAACCTAAGAGACCAGACAAGACATAAACACACATT
This sequence comes from Melampsora larici-populina 98AG31, assembly GCF_000204055.1. Lineage (NCBI taxonomy): Eukaryota > Fungi > Basidiomycota > Pucciniomycetes > Pucciniales > Melampsoraceae > Melampsora > Melampsora laricis-populina. Next base: position 992,378 of record NW_006768775.1, read on the forward strand.
CATAAAGAGAAATTAGATAGAAAAGATAGAGATACAATGAACAAAGTCTGACCTATAAGGTTTCAGGACAGATGAAATAATAAGGAAAAATGAACAACACGTAGTTCAGTGTGTTGAACTAGCGTTGACATTGGGTAACAAACACAATTAGCAAAATAGAGAAACATAGATAAATAAAACAAGAGTACTGATGTGCTTACTCTTTTCCTCAAGTAGAATTTCGGATGAGGAAAAGAGGAAAAGCACATTTCGACACTCTGCACTATATAAGATAAAAAGGAATAGGAACTGAACAATGGTTTTACTCAATTAGATTGAGTGATTGTGTTTATATTCTTATTTACTAAATTATGTTGTTGAGTGTCGAGGAGGATATTCAAGGACTGGTGAGACTACTGTCGACATTAAATTGATGTCGAGGGAGGATATTCAAAGACTAGATAAGCTGTTCGTGATACCATTAAATGATGTTGTTGAGTATCGAGTGAGATACTCAAGAACTGATTTCATATTGTTGATATCCTTGAATGAGTTTACACGACATCTGAAACCTAGGCCGTAGAGACACGAGTTGTCTCTCAACACACCCCCTGTTTCAGGTGTCCGTGAAGAATATCTAGCCCCATTTGATCACGACAAAGTTTGAAAGGGCCAGGGTGGAGTGATTTTGTCAACGCATCTGCAAACATATTGTGATTGCTGATATGACAAAGTTGGACTATGTTCTTCTCAACTTGCTCACGAATCCAATGGTGTTGGACTTCTATGTGCTTGGTGCGCGCATGGAAAACAGCATTCTTTGTCAATGCCACAGCACCAGTACTGTCACTGCAGAGGATCGTCGCCGAGGCTTGGGTTATTGAGATGTTATCTAGGAGTCCACGCAGCCAAACTATTTCTTGCCCGGCTTCTGTGGTTGCCTTATACTCAGCTTCAGTCGACGAGAGAGAAACCGTTGTGGTAATCAAAATATGAGACCAATCAAAAAATCAAAAAAAATCGAATTTTGAATTACATCAATTATATTACATATAGTTTAATATTTACATCATTTTATCATTTAAAAAAACTTAATAAGATAAGTATAAACTATTAACAAACAGATTACAAAAAGAAAGAAAGAAAAAAAAAACATAAGAAAAACTCGAAAATAGAGGTACACAGGTTGGAAATGGTTTTCAGGGTAGTAATATTAGGTTTATGGGTTTAGTAGGGTTAGAATACGAAAGAGGAGCATTGTTTTAGTCAGCAAAAACTTTAATCTTGGTGGTTGATAAGAGAAAAAAGTTATTAACACTACACAAAAAATATTGTTTTCCGGGCAGAACACAAAAATGGGTTTGTGTCATGTTGAGATGACGGAAAATGAAATGAATTTTACCACCTAAGTCGGACCCACAAAAAAAAGTTGTACTTGAACATACCAACCTCCTCAATTCCAAGTTGCTTCACTCGATGATATTCAACTTCCAACTTGACAAAGTAGCTCAAATTGCCTTACAAGTACTATTAGCTGCGCTGGAGATGTTGCACTCAGATGCTTTCAAGTGTACATGCTAGCAGTTTAAGTTGTTTTATATTTTTCTTTGAGTCTCATAATAAAGGAATCCAATGCACTACGCTCTGCCAGCTCCATGGCGATATGTAAGCGGAGTATGACAATTGGTGATGGTTTACGACAGATCAAAGGAGTTACTATCTCCAATTTTAATTACCGCACTTTCAATTTTATTGCCCTTCATGTCCATTAAAGCGCAACAGGTGAGGTGTAAACAACTTGGCCCTGAGGGTAAGATCGTGGGGATTTTGTGGCCAAGGTCTGCCATCTTCACAATCTGTATAGTCTTCTTGCCCGACAACCGGCATCATCGATTCATCACAAAGATTCCTGTCACGGGTGTCTTGTCGACCCATTCACAAACAAACACTTACATCGTCAGCACAAACAAAAGTCTCCCAACATTATAAGCAGAAACGTGTCAACTCAGCTATCATTTGATTAGGGTCCATCAACTCGAACAAGAACCAGCTTTGGCTGGAGTGGTCCCTGCCTGTATTGTTCTCCTCGTCGAGATACATAAGCTGATGACCAGCTGCTCTGATCAAGTTGGCCGCTTGTGATCGAATAGGTCTGTCTCAATTCTTTTAGCGTTGATTGGATTGACTTCGTGATCTGGCTCAACGTAAATCTTTCTCTAAAGTTCTCTTCAGTTTCTCTCTTTCTGCTTATCTCTGTTGAATTTATCTGTGTCTGCATTAATCAGTTCGATTGAAGCGCTGAATTAGCGAAACTATACTTGATCTGACTTTGTTGAAACTCTTGATTGTAAGTAAGCATTCATCATCTTCAATCCATTTATGTGATTGATGATATTGATATTTATGGAAACACATCCACAGGAACAGACCACCTGCTTCTCAAAATGGCGAAAAAGAAGACTTCTGCATCAAACTCTCCCGCGACCAGCGGCGGAAACAAGCCACCAAATCAGGCGTCGTCTAATCCGCCACCGCTTCCTCATGGCCAACCCCCAGCACCTCCTGGCACGAAGCCTGATTTAAGTGAACAAAGCGGGACAAATGCTGTCTACTTCAAAGTTCAATCACTTTCCGACGACCTCCGTGGATTCCTCTGTCATGATTACAAAGAAAAGAAGCAAAGTTTTAAAAATCTCGACTACTATCGGATTTTTATAGTACACTTTGATCCCGGAACCACCGCTCGTCCGACCAACAGAAAAGATAAGTTAATCGAACGCTTTGAGGCAAAGGTTCTGCCTCTCATCAAGACCTATCAGTTTCCTGCGCCTCCGATACCAATGCAGACAGACCAACCTTCTCGAAAGGACTTCAACCCCCTTGCTCGAAGGACTAAGCGCGCTGACCTCGTTCACGCCATCTTACAAGCCAAGCCTAAAACGGTTATACCAACATCCGCAAGGGGAGATGGCCTGCTCTATCTATACAAAGAGCACGTCGACCCAGATCTCGTCATTCCAGGTTATACCAAATTCATCAAGCCGCCCAATGTCGTTCGACGTGCAGAAGTCAATACCCTTTTTATGGAAGATCTTCGCCTTACCTTGCAAGACCAAGCCCCCCACGTTTTTGTACATTCGATCCCGATGACTCATCCTGTACTTGTCAATCTATATATCAAATTTGTTCTCGAAGAAGAGGTCGAGCCTGGTCTTTTAGTATGTGGTTTTCACTACTCGCTCTTGCGCGAGAAACCCTGATTGCGTGTATCAAAGGTCAGTTCAAAGTGCTTTTATTTTTATCCATTTTTTACTTGGCCTAATCATCTCTTGACTAACACTGAAATTGATTCTACCCACCACTCAACAGAACAATCCTATTTGAAAGAATAACAAACTTCCCATACTTGATACGATACCTCCATGTCATCTCTAACTCGTGGTTTTCATTCTGTCACATGTTTTGGTAGTGTTTCCCTCATCTAAGCCCCACTGTAGTTTTAGCTCGAACACCTCTCTATTCAAGTCTGGAGCATGTATCTGCAACCCTTGAATATCATTTGTAACACTTTGCGCGAGTCCTTTGTAGGCAAACAGATCTCAGCGTGGATAAACCTTCAACGCCTCTGCCCTGACTTTGTTGATTTTAGTGTTTCGGCGATGAGACAGAGACATAAAATTAATGTTAGTTTATACTCAACATGCAGTTTCAGAAGACCTGGGAATGTAATCAATATCATTGTATCTTGAAGTTAGAAGAAGTTACAACAATCATGATATGATAAGAGCAGTTATAGTTGTAATGAAATATGAAGGTTTCATGAATGACCTTTTCGTGTGACTTCCTTTTTGAGATCCCCTACTCCTTACAGTCTTGCCTTCTTTACTAGATTACAAGGTAAAACCAGGTGAAACCTCTACGCCTCATACAATCATTTATCAAAACCCCGTTTTCTAGATCATTGTTGCAGACTACTATTCCAAGGCAGGCTTCATCACATCACATGAATGCTAGTCCCTTTCCAATATTTGTGTTCGGACTTTGTTTGTAAGGACCACATCGGGAATCGAGAAAACTTTCCTTGTTTTTGTCTAGCACTTGAAGTTATATCAAACTATTCACAACAGCTTGCTATTTCCCGTCAGTCAATTTTACAGAAGCCTTGCTCTCAAGTTTCAGCGAATCAGAAGCCTGTCCTTCCATATTTTGTGACAAAACTGCATTATCCACCTCATCAATCCGCTAATGTCATCCGGCAAATCAACAAAGAAGAAACATAGCGCACATTGAGTGCCATGTGTCTGTCGCGCGTATAACTGTTATCTTCATCAATACGTCAATCCTGATGGAGTGACTCGATCTGGAGTGGAGGTCCTGCCTGATACGCTTACCGCTCATGAACTTGCCGACAGAGTAAAACAAGCAACCTCTGGTATATCTGCCCAAAAGAGGCCAACTACCGTTCACGATGCTCAAAACGAGACTGCTGGTCAAGATGCGCTTCTTGGACCCATGTCAAACTTAGGCTTGGATCATATTGGTCCTTCATCACTAACACACGCTAGTTCAAGTCATGTGTCTCAGCATACAAAACAGTCGACCGAAACTAATAGAAGACCTTTGGTGTGGCCGGGAGACGAAGCCTTGCAATCTGAAAGACAAGATCGCCAGCCAGTCCTGACTACTCGCTCACAGTTGAAAGGACGTCTTCTCGATCAGGATTCTGATGATCAGTCATCTCTTCTGACTAAGATTTGCACTGCTGCTACTTCAGCGAAGACAGCTGGTGTCCCGGTATACAATTGTGGTACGTCGATTTTAACAAACCACTAATGATGAAGTGGATGATTGATTGGAGAGATAACATGTGGTTTCTATTCCTCACTGCAGATCGATTCTATGAATTCACTCTGAGAGAGATGAACCCGGTTCTACTTCACGCGGTTCTTGTTGCAGCAATCCTGAGTATATTTGGAAATTTGTCAATGAAGACAGCTTCTTGGCTCCTAGATTGTCTCAAAATCTTGGTCGAGCTGTGTTTGACAGGCGCAATCAACATCTTTCAACCTCGGGACGTTTTGACTGCTTCAAATGAGATAATCTTGAATCAAATTCCTAAAACAATCACCACTGTAATTAAATGGTTGAACGTTGAACCTGATCTTATGGAAATGAATTGTTGTCAACTATGCTTCGCTCTATACCCACTTGATCGTACACCAAGAAAATGCAGTCATCGCTATTCTCAAATACCTGGCGGGCCACCTGATTTATCTGATACCACGGACCCCAAAGTCCAATCCTCAGAAATACCTTACGAACCCGATACATCAGAGTTCGAGGAAAAAACGTGTGGTCATCCTTTGTTACATTTCAAACGTGGGAAAGAGAGACCGATAAGGAGATACGCATTTCAGAAACTTTCGGATTGGATTGCTCGATTACTATCCCGTCCTGGTATTGAAGAACGGCTCGATGAATCTCTTGAGGAATCTCGAAAACCTTTCAATCCGAAAAGTAAAATGAGCGACATCTATCAGTCACCGGTATGGAAAAACTTTCGAGCTCCTGATGGGACACAGTACACTGCAAAGAGCGTAAATCTGACCTTTGGAATGTTTGTCGACGCAATCAATCCTTATGGAAATAAAACAAGTGGAAAACATGCCTCAATCACATTTGTGGTTTTGGTTTGTCTTACACTTCCACTAGATATCCGACATCTACCTGAAAATGTATTCTTAGTTGGTATAGCACCTGGTCCTCGAGAACCTTCACTGGAGCAAATGAACTGGATACTTCGTCCAATTGTTACCGAACTTCAAGCTTTATGGAGACCAGGCCTGCTTTTATCAAAGACCTATCAATACAGTGAAGGCTGTCTTATTAAGGCAGCATTATTACCATTTATAGCAGATATTCCTGCTCTTAGAAGGTCTCTTGGTTTTCCAAGTGCAACGGCGACTCATTTCTGCTCGATTTGCCACCTAAAAAAAAGGATATCAATATTTTAGATCCAACAGAATGGCCGCGACGCACAGCAGAACATCACAAGATGTGTGCTTGTCAAGCTCGGGATGCAATCAGTGTTGAAGAGAGACAGAAAATATTTAAAACTCACGGGATTAGGTATTCAGTACTGGTGGAACTCGAATATTGGGATATCATTGATTATCATGTTGTTGATTCCATGCATAACTTACTACTAGGTCTACTTTCATGGCATCTACGTAGGTTTTGGTCTATGGAAGAAAAAGTGAATGAAGAAGATGAATTACCTCCAATATCTAAAGTTGAACTTCGCGAGCTGGTCCTTGAACACTCCGCACCACCACCAAAAGCTGATTATGAAGAAGACTTGGAGAATCTTGAAGAGGGAGACAAAGAGGATACCTTTTGCTTTCAGAATGTATCTTTTGGAGATGATACAAATAGCAGTGATGAAGATTTCAATCCGCTTGGTGATCCTGGATGGGATGGGAAATGGAACGCGCCACCTGTTGACAAAATCATCTTTGATGAAAAGATGTTGCACTACATAAATTCTTGGTTGCCTCACATCAACATTCCAAGCTGGATAAAACGTGCAATACCAGTAATTGGTAAAGCATCCTTTGGAAAGCTGAAAGCAGATGAATGGCGAAACTTATTTACTCTCCAATTACCGCTCATCCCGATTCCACTGTGGTTTGGCAAGGATCCGGTGAAAACCTCCCTTCTAAAAAATTTCCTTCATCTAGTCTCACTTGTCAATCTTGCCCTCAAGCAAGACATAACATTTGAGCAAATTGAGCAGTATGATCGCCATATTCAAAAATACCTAGAAAGCTCCTTAAAATTGTTCCAACACTGTCATCTTGCTCCGAACCATCATATGGCAATTCACTTGGGAGATCTTCTGAAGTGTTTTGGTCCAGTTCGGTCGTGGTGGTCATTCTTCTTTGAAAGACTGATGGGCAGGATCCTGAAGGGATGCCATGACAACCACATTGGTTAGTACCTTAGCTTACTCTTACGTATGTTATACTAGAACCCAAGACTTTGTTTAATAGTACTTTTGTTGACTACCAGGTGAGCTCGAAATTACCTTTCTCAAAAGGTATTGCTCTGCGGGAAACCTGGCAGCGCTTTTGTGCGATCGGAAACTTCCGGAAGCTTTGAAGACATTCACCGCAAGGATCCAGTCCCTTTATGACGAGCCAAATGTTTGTCCAAAGAAAAAATCAAATGGAAATATGATGCCCATCAACAATAAAGTTTTAGGTATGCTCATTGATCGACTGAATGCACACAAAGGGGAAGTGTGTCAATGGATGGCACCCGAAGATTACTGCTTGCTTAGTGAAGATGAAGCAGTGGGTAAGTCTCCGGTTCAAGCTCGAGCATTATTCCACAAACGCGTAACACACATGGATGTGTCATTTTTGGTCTTCTCAGCAAGTCAAAAAGACAGCTTTGTGGCATTCAGACTTGGACCCAAAAAAGTTGCCTTTGGACGAATTTTTTCTATATTTGAACACCTGACCTTGTCAAAAACATCACAGCGATGTTCTCAAATGTGGCTACAGGTTCAGTGTTTTCCTGAGATACCTGAAAAACTCGGAAATTTGGATCCTTATCATCTAGTTATGGCTCCTGAAGTGCAAGTATACCTACATGCTTGGGGACCAACCAAAGATTACCTTATTAAAGTAGAAGAAATAGTGGCGCACTGTACATGGATGATGTACCGGCCTAGCCTTATTCACAAGGAACTGGACATACCTACTGTGGCACTGGTTATAAATCAACAATAATAAGTTAGAAAAATCAATTGAAATTTTATTTTTGATGTGGTGTACACAGATATATAATGTGCTACAACTTCATCAGATTGGAATTGAATAAATACATGATATCTGCTTTTGTGATGTCAAGAAGTTTGGTTTTGTATTAGCTGTGTGCCCAAAATGAGAACAAAATTAACATCCGTATTAAACCTCAATAATTGAGCTCATCCAACACCGCAAGGATTTCCAGTAATATAGGTTTCTCGTCTATGTGGAGTAAAGCTTTCTCATTGGACGAGAGTCTTTCTAGATAGGGCTGTGCATAGCAGTCCTTCGGTAAATTTTTGGGAGCTACAATCTTACTAGGAGGTGCATTCGGCCGACGGAGACGAGGACGAGAGGGGCGGCCGCGATTGGGGGAGGAGGTTTTTGGAGCAAGACTTTGTTTGAGCCGCACTTGAGAGTCTTCTAGGCGTTTCCAGACGTTGGACAGTCCTTCACTGCGCCACGGGAGTGCTCGTACAATAGTTGCCGTGCTTTCGCCAGGTGATGAGGTTATTGATATGCCCTCAGTATCAGTCTCATCATCGCTGCAGGTAGTTTCAATGAGTGGTAAAAGACGCCATAGTTTCTGGGTATCCATGACCGTTTTTCTTCGTGCTTTTTTGAGCTGTGAAGTTGTACGTGCATTCAAATCAGCAATTTCAACAGTGTTGAGGTGCACTCAACTGGAAACACTCACGCGTTCAAGCCGTGTGACTCGTCTGTTAGCAACACCTGCCGCTATTTTACGCTCGGTTTCCCACTGTTCCGTACGATGTCTAAATAGATTACGGTAATGCATTGAGAAGATCGGTTCCAAGTCCAGAAATAGGAAAATTGGAGGCAGTATCACAGACTTACCTCTTCTTAAGGGTTTGAAAATGGGAATCAAAGCATTCCTTGATGTACTCCCTATTTGTCCTATCCAAAGATACCCCCGGGTACTCACCACACTCAACCAACTTGATAAAAATCTTCTCTGCAATTCCCCATACCCACTTATTTTCCGGTGACTGTGCAGATTGTGAAAAATCTGGCCGAAAGCTTTCCATACCTACCGCGTTCATTAACTTCCACATCACAGCCAGCTGCTGAGGAGTTGCATCAGGATGACCAGGGCCGTCCGGGTATGGAAAATGCGGATCAATGGGATTATGATCGTCAGGAGGCTTGGGTAAGTTTTCTAAGTCAAATTCTACATCCTCAAGATCTTTCTCGTACATCCAGCGATCCTTCTCTTGAGAGGCAGCAGGTGGCGGAAGCGGGTTAGTTTCTGATGTTCTCCCTAGCATTGCATCGATATGAAAGCGAATATGGACCTGCATCAAACCAACCAAAGGTCAAATCACTGCGAAAAAATTATGATCAGCATGTTCAACACTTACTGCTGTGCGGCCACCTCGAGCGGTTTTCTTAGCCCCTTTATTGCCATTCGCATCCACTAAATCCTTCACCACTCGAGCCAAGGTGTGGTACTCATCTGTAAGTAATTCGACCTTGTTGTTGGTGATCAGCAATAGTTTTTTGAGTTCGCTGTATGAAATTTTATCCCCGTTGTCCATTCCTCCTATGATCACATTGACTGTCAGTTTATTGTGTATATTTCAAATCATGAGCTTTAATAACATTGGAGCTCACCCGAGTTGTTATTGAAATCAGTGTCCATTTTTTCTTCCATTCCTCCCGTGGTTACATTGACGTTAGTGCATTGTGTATATTTCAAATTGTGAGGCTCAAAAAATACGGGAGCTCACCCGAGTTGTTGTCAAGATCAGCATCCATTCCTCCTATGATCATATTGACTGTCAATGTATTGATATATCTCAAGTTATGAGATATATCAAAAAATATTGTAGCTCACCCGAGGTGTTGTTGCCATCAGGCTGACCCAAGTCCTCACCCGAGTTTGCACTCGGACTTACACGACCTCTGGTCTTTTTTGTTTTCCCTTTGAAGGCTGTAAAAGGCGCTTCTTGGTCTGAGTCATCCTCAATTTGCACACGAGCTCGTCCCTTCCCTTTGTTTCTACGCTTGGAAGAAGAGGGTGGCATTGATCGATCAGAGAGGTCATCGACTAGGATTTCGGGTGAGTGTCTGGTGTTTGAGTTCCTAGGACCTGCTGTAGAATATGACTCAAGGAAGTATCAGTCCAAGATATACAGCAAAAAAACGTTTCAGAAAACTTGCGCTTGTCGTTAGAAAAAGATGGTGGCACTGATTGATGCAGTTCAGAATTTGCAGTTGCATCGTCTTCCAGGGGTTGATGAATCAGAGGTGAAAAGCTGGTTGGAAGTTCTTGCGAGTCTTGTGTATTTGAATTGCTAGAGCCTACTGTATGAGGACTCGGAATCTTATCAGATGTGCAGAGTATGAAAGTGGGAAATTATGAAACAAACAACCTCACCCTTAATTATTTCCTCAGCTTGAGATCGAAATGTGAATTCGAAAGATGGCTTCGACTTACTTGATGTTGGACGATTTGGCAAGATTACTGAAATGTTACAAAAGTAGTGAGATACAACCATGTTTGAGCGTGAACTTGTGATACTTTTGCTACCTGATATAATAGAGAGTTCATTGTACTTACTTAGATCTTGATATATCCGGCAGTTTCGGATCAACTCATCCTTGTCCATCCCCTTACTGTCAAGCCCAACTTCCAACACCATCTGTTGAAGATCCGTAACATCAAACCTTGAGTAGTCAACCTTGCTTGATGAGAATTCTTGTTCCTCCTCCACGACATCAACTTTTTCTTGACATTGCTCCTGACAACTACTTTCAGCATGTGGGCTTGATGTTTGTGGGATACTTGGAGGACTCTGAATTATAGGCGCCTGAACCTCTGGATTTGATGGTTGTGTAATTGTCGTTTGAGAGGAATTTGATGGTTGTGTAATCGTTGTTTGAGAGGGATTTGATGGTTGTGCAATTGTTGTTCGAGAGGGATTTGACACGTGTTTCTTCTTTTGGACATGCCGATCTAAAAGGCTTAACAGACGGTTTCGAGAAGCTTTTGGACCCGCCAATTTCTTGACTTCATTCGAAGTTGATGTCCCTGGAAAATTCACGAGGATGCTTAGCTGGGAAGTTGTACTTCGTCATGGAATTCAACTTCAGATGAGTGTAACAGCCGACTTACCACCTGATGGTTCATCATCTTCACTACGTAAACTTCCTTTCCTTTTCTTCGAAGGTGCCGAAAAATCTGAATTGTTGTCGCTTTGCACAACCTGAGTTTGATCCCGGTTACTGCTCGTGCGACGGCTTGGACCTGGTGCTGATGGTGCTGAAGTATCATTGCCTTGCTCTACTGGATTTTGGTGCTGTTCAGAAAGTCGACGCTGGTTACGAGTCATGCGACCACTTGGCATTGGAATTTTTGGAAGTCTGTCCATGTAGCCGGACGTGATTGAACACAGAGTGAAAATGTGAAAATGTGAAAATGTGAAAATGTGATATGAAAGTTTGAGAGTTTGAAAATCCTGTAGACCAGCCTACAGAATCAAAACAAAGAATCAAAGGTGTGATTGCAAACAATTAGAAACGCAAACTGTTGAAGTATTAGTAAACAGACTATAAGTCCCTATACATGGATTGAGTGAGAGAACAGACTACATGTCCATCGATGCGGTTGAAATTGCGATCTCAGAGGGAATCTGCGGACATGGTCTGCCGATTCGATCATGATAAGTAGTCTAATAAATCTCATGACAAAGAGGATCCTTTTGGTGTTCCGACTTTGCCTCGTAACCATTGTTCTACAATCACAAATTAGTATGAATTGTGTTCATCTGTAAAAACTATGATGTTAGTTACCGATTGAAAGCCTTTATAATACAGATTGAAAGCCTTTATAATCCTATATCTACGTTGACCACTTACTTGATGTCCTTTAATGCCTTTGCAAGCAAACGACCGAGAATCATCAGTGGTAGTACGAGTTCAGACAGAGGGTTGGTTTCTTCATTGATGTTGGTTACTTACGCACCCTTGTTCTTCAGATTCATTAATCACTATCATTCATTGGAAGCGGTGTGTATTAAATCTTTGAAGTATGGGTCGAGAGCCAGATCAGTACGTAATTAATAAGCTATTAGAAAGTATGTACAAAGTCTTAATTAGTCGTGGATCAGGTTGGGGTCCATCCAACTTGTGAGTTTGTATCATAATGCTCATGTCTGCTCATGTATGTATGATTGGCTACCTTCCAAAGACTAAACTCCCTGTTCCACCTGGTTCTCCTCCGTGCTTTGATCAAACTTGGTTTATACAATAACCTTGGATAAACATCTTACCTCCAAGACCAAAGTAGAGCGGGACTGGCTGTTTGAATGAAAAGCAGTACAACATACTTCTGATTAACATAAAAAATGTGTCGCCCCAATCCTGCAGTCTACTTCCTCGTGATGGTGATCAACTGCCATGGCTATGTACATGTAGAGAAAGCGGCGATTAAAAGTTATAATTATATGAATCAGATAAACAAGATATATTGTGAGTCTTTAAACGCCTCCACAGACTTTTGCCCTTATAACCGACATATATTAATTACGATCAAGATAGGCACTGTCGGCATATACCCTCACGCTTTGTATAGCCTACTCATCCCTCTATTGCGCTTTCACTTGGCACAAAAGTGCAGGATACATAAAAGCCACGAACCCAGCCTGATTGATCGCTTGACTTCGTGAGGTCGTATTTTCACTTTATACAGATTATCAATCTTCTTTGGTCGATCGTAAGTCTACAACAAGCTCATTCACCAAATCACCACCTTATTGCATTTCATCTACTTTATCATGTTTTCGAATCAATATCACTATATTTCTGACATGACCACTTTGATCATAATGATCTTTTTGATTCATCCGATAGACAATTGCAAAACAAGATTTTTGATAACAGATATGTCGCAATGAAACGGTTCACAAAATGCTCACAAAGAGACTTTGAAAACACTGCGTGAGGATTTCACATTATTTATAACATGATGATCTGGTGATTTAATGCTTTGACAATTTGAATGTAGTCGAAGAGTTGCAAGATTCATTTTCTTACTTGAGAACTATACTTGGAGATCTCGAGAAAAAGGTCGATCAGGGCATGTTACAAATTCGAGAACAACAAGATGAACATGGTATGTTACTCGACTCAGATTCTGGCAGTGGTAGGTCTAAATCCCGTCAGCTAACTCCTTTGATATTTCAGGCTGGGAAATCAACCGCCATTCCAATCTTGTGACACACGCGCTCAAAGATTTTCATATGCTTGAGGACAAGGTTGAAGATTTAGAAGTTGACCAGATTAATTTACAACACCAACTGGACTGTGCTCATACTCGTCTCATGGGACACAAGAGAGTTCTTAAGAAATTTATTGAAGGATCTGGAAGCATCGACCTTCAGGCTGAAATTGATTCTGACCCTGACTTATATGATTACAAACAACCCCGCACTGATCAGAACACTTCCTCCGAATGATTATAACATCCTTGTCTGTGATTGACTTAACACATGTTAGTATTTTATTGTAGTTCCAATTACATATGTCTTGCTCTTTCATGATACTCAAATTATACTTGATTCTAAGATCTTGAATTATACTGTGACTTACATTATCATATGTTCTACTTCTCTCTGTATGTGGAGCTGGCAGAATTGTAACAGCTGGAGTAGTCGATTGATTTAGAATTTTATGGATACTGTTTTTCGGAGATGAACCTTGGCAATCATAAAAATAAGATCTTTTGGCATTGTAGTGAGTTATCAATTTTGATACGAGTTTGTTAAATTTGAAAGCTTCTGTAATATAATTGGTGCATTATAGATAGCTTATAACTTTGAGAGTATCTCGAAAAAAGAAAAGGTACAAATCTCTTGAGGTGAAAGAATACATATATATGTATATGGCCGGTGTAGTTACTGATTGATCAACTGATGATGAGTGATGATAAAGTCTGGCACAAACATCATATCCAAAATAGGTTATAACTTTGAGATTTTCTCGAAAAAAGAAAAGGTATAAATCTCTAAAGTGAAAGAATACATAGCGAAATCTGGTGTAATCTTTAATTGTTCAGCTCAAATTGTTTACCAAAGTTATTCTTTGACAAGTCTACTAACTATGAAGACCATATGGAATATAGAATAGAAGAATCCGCTGTGTGAGCTTTGGGTCTCATCAAAAGCGGTGATCGTTCAACAAAATCCGACTTACGCGTCTTGTGAAGCAGCGTCGTAAGTAGGAGGTGCAGGGTCTTGGTCACCCGCTTCGCGACCTGCTTCACCATCTTCTTCATCAGCCTCTTCGTCGGAATCGAGGCATTCGGAGGTGGTTGTTTCGTTGTCGTGTGTTGCAAGTACTACAGTCGAGCGGAAGATAAAACGAGTCACGTACCAAGTAGCTGAATGTGCTACTGGTGGAGTGTGCGCTCGCGGGAGATATAGCTCGTGGTGACAAGCCCGTTCACTGTGTAAGTTAGGCAGTTCTACGTCAGTACAATCTCAAAATTTTCATTTGTAAAAGGAAGGATACTGACGCTTGCTCCCTGATGATTGCACTCAAATGACCAATATTGCTGCTGATTGAATCAAAGCTCGCTTGATCAGCGGCTAGAACTAGTTTTGCTGTCTTTGCCATTCGAGGCAAAACGTGCGCATCGCATGTATCGACATTGGGGCGAGATAGAGTATGGGTAAAGAAGGCGATGTGACATCGATCCTCGTGGAGGTGCGCAGCCATCGCCGAGGCTTCAGCCAGAAGTAGGTCCTTATGGTGCTGAAGGTCGTAGAGCTCGCTGGTGTTTAGAGCAAAGTATTCGAGTGCATGTCGATTGACGCCAGCAGATGCACTTTGAAGGTTTCCTCTATCAAGGGCCCATACAACATTCATTCGAAAGGATCGAGCCCGCGCGGCGTTCGGATCCTCAGCAACAGTCGATGTTCCTTTGACCCGGGGTGTTTGATCAGCGGGAAGGAAATCACTGGGATGAACTAAATATATGAGGTCGAAATAGGTGGGTTTATCGCCTGCAATATCGCGGACATTTGACATGATTGAGACAGACAAGATGAAGATTGGTGCAATCTGAAAGTACAGCTTAGAATATTTGAAATTCTGATGATATGTTTGAGTCCTGAGAGGGATATTGATGGTAGTCGAGTAACTTAGCTATTCAAATAGATGTGACCACTAATTGATTGGCTTTGACCACCTTTGATCAAAGGGAAGTAGGTTCTTGTGTATTCTATTGACGTGGCACACGTTGTTGTCCGCGATACTGGAGGACCCCAATTTGATAAGTATGAGTTATATGAGCAAGTGAGCCCATTCGAGAGATGTGACCATTAATTAAACGGCTTTGATGACCTTCAGGCTTTTATCGAAATCATCCTGAATGTAAATTCTTGTGTCTTCTGTTGACGTAACCGAGTCTTGAGACGATCTACCTCCGGTGGGATCGACACAACTACTTGGATCACAATGGGATATACAAACTGCATCATCCACATACCAATTAAGCCTTTCAAGTTCTCAACCTCACGTTTATTCAATAGAGATGGTAGAGCATAGTAAACCCACTTGCTTATGATGGGTGTTGAGGTTCAAAGGGTTCAACGATGGAATCAATTATGAGACAAGATGGATAATCATCCAATACAATTCCCGAACTCCGAAGAGGCTACGTCCAAGCTGATGAAAGATGATCAATTGCTATATCACAAGAGCCATGGTACGGTGGAATTGTGCTTGACATCTGACAGAAGCAAATTTAATTCTCAAAACAACTGAACTATTTGTTGTAAAAATAACATGAAGTGTGGATACAATGTAATTCTGTACATTCCGATGATGAGACAAGAGGATACAATTTGGTTGGTGTTATAGGTTTGAAGTTTCATCCTCTTCCTCGTCTGACTGCATCAATCGCTCGAGTATCTCTCCATGAGTGATGATCTCGTCATGATCAATGGCTACTTCCTGGCACAAATTGCCAACTTGAGTTTCTAGATGAGCTACTTTTGAATCAAGTGTCCCCGTAGACCGTACGTTTTTCTCTAGGCGCCCATTAGATTCTTCAATCAATTGAATCTTGTTTTCTAATATATATGAGATGGCATCAGCTGAGGCAAACCTTCAGCCAAACACAAGACTATGCATACCTTGATCTTCAAATTTCATCTTGTATTCAAGTATGTCAGCACTTAAGTGGCCGACTTCCTGCAGAACCTGACTCAGGGATTTTTCAAGCTGGCAAACTGAATAGAAAGAATTAATGTGTGAATAGAAGGAAAAGGAATAGGACATGCAAAAGCTTACTACGCTCTTCGCGTCCCCTTTCCTTGATAAACACATCAACACCATATCTTTTCTTGCCAATTGCAGTGGTGAAAGAAGTTGGGGGAATATCCTTGCCGACCACTAGAGACGTTATCCAAACATGATCAGCTCACTCCACAACAAGAGGCAATGAAACAACAAACCGAGATTTCCGATGTCCATACATTCAGTATTGGAGAATTCAATGAGATCCATCTGTGCGTTGTTCTCAGTTTTTTCTGGTTTCTTGTGGGAGGGCCGGCGTTGACCATTGCTTGAAATGTCGTTTGGGATGATCACATTGTTGTTTCGAGGATTTGACTCACTGACAGATATTCCAGAAGGCAAGGGGAGGGATTCTCGGAGTTCGTTCAAAGGTTTCATCCTCATCAATGGTGAGTGGTGTTGCAGCAACGGGTAAAGTGGCCGGGTGGGCACTCTGCTGGATCACATTTCCAAATGAGCTCGTAGATTTTGTATTGACAGGCTGTGAGGAGTGCGTATGTGAGGGTTGGGTACTCAGTTGAGGACTCAAGGCTCACTAGATGGCTAAGGAAGGTTTGCAATTTTAATAATTATCTTTTAGATTTCAATTATAAAGTAATTACAATTGGAAATTTAAGAAAGAAAAGAAAGGGGGGAGAGAAGACTGGTCTGTTTGGATAAATCCAGACAGACTACAGTTAAATGACTCCTGAAAAGGAGATTTTAAATATAATTATAATTAATTATAACTGAAAACTGGATCCAAGGTTTTCCTTCAAACCTCTATTGACACTATGAAGAGTGAGGTCTAGATCACTACACTGGTTGTTCTTATGGTCACCAACCTTGGGTTGTTCTTATGGTCACCAACCTAAGTACTTATATATAGGCCACTACCCTGTGAGTTGTTGAAGGTCACTAACCTAGTAAATAATCTACTTGGGGAAAGTAGAGGATCCAGAAAATAGTTGAAGGGTGTATTACTTACTTTTAGTCAGGAACTGTTTAAAGTAGAGAAGTAAATCACTAGTCTTAATTTATAAGACCCTTGATTATGAACTTCTATATTACTTTAAAGATGTTCTTTAAAAGTGATGTGTAATAAAAGCTTGGGGATCCCTCTCTGAAGGCTGAGAGAGGAGGAGTTTATGTACTCTCCTCTCCAGACCTAACTGTAGTGATATTTGTTTATATCACTGCAGTGGTTTAGGGTTTAATTATTACTGTTATTTATGATTATTATTAATACTACATAATTACATATACCTGTTATGTAATTTATGTAGTATAAGCATTTTTAACTCTTGACACTGAGTTATGAGGTGTTATGAGTGTTTTATTACATATTACATATGATTTTAAATGTATATGTATATGTAATTAGGTTGTATATACGGTTTATTACAAGTTACATATGTTTTGTAGGGTTTATGTACATGTAATTAGTTGTCTAAAGGTGGTTATCTATGTTACAAGTTAGTCTTTGGGTACATACATATGTATCCAGGGCTGACATTCCCCACCCTCAAAGGAGGTCATTACTTCTTTTCAGAAGGTTTATGAGCTCTTTTCTGGGCTCTGAATTCTCGCAAGGTAGTTTTGTTATTGGGTACTTTATCTGCTGGTAGCCATTCATCTTCATCTGCGCTCCTATTCTTATATCTTACAAGATAGAGTGTAGTGAATTTACCATTAACTTGCGTATCTCTTTGTTTTATTATGTGTGAGAAAATCTTTTCTCCTTCAGTTTCAAACCTGATAGGGGTTTTCTTGGGTATTTCCCTGTTGGGGAATTTGCTCTTGTCAGAAGCGTGAAACTTCTTTATTAATGAGATTGGCAATACAGGATGTTTTCTCCCAAATTCCTCTGTCAATGCTACTTCTACTGCATTGCTTCCATGGAATTTTAATATCACAAAAGGTCCAACAAATTGATCTTGAAGTTTCTTGGGTCCTTGAAGATTATTAAAGTTTGTAGTGGAGAGTAGAACTTGTTCTCCTACTACAAACTTAGGTTCTTTATGAGTCTTGTTCCATCTCTCTTGGTTATAAGTTACGGAATCTTCAATACATTGGGCTGCTCGAGCTCTTGCTTTACCAAGCATATCAAAGAAACTCAAAGAAGTTGGATGAAATTCAACATTTTTATTCTGAATCTGGTCTTTTGGTAATCTAGGACAATAACCTCTTTCTACTTCAAAAGGTTTCTTCCCTGTTGTGCTATGTATGCTGCTATTATATGCTAATTCTAGGGCTGGTAGTAATGTATGCCAGTCATGTGTATGTCCATCTTTATCTGTGTAGCAGAGTCCTTCAGTACAATATCTCCTGATGATTTCAGTTAAGGTACTAATATTCCTTTCACTGAGGCCATCAGTCTGTGGGTGGTATGTAGTGGAAAGAGCTAATGTTGTTCCAATAAGTGTATGCAGACTTTTCCAAAATTCAGAAGTAAACTTTGGATCTCTGTCACTGATGATGATTCGTGGCAGTCCTACATCACTTATTATCCTTTCCCAGAATAGTAATGCAATGTCCATTGCTGTTGCTTCTTTGTAGCATGGTAAGAACCTTGTTCTTTTTGAAAATCTGTCTACAATGACTAGTACACACTTGTAATTGTTAATTAATGATGGTGGAAGACCAGTAACAAAATCCATGTTAATGACTTCCCACGCATATGTTGGTTCTTCTATTCTTTGAAGTAGACCAAATCTTTTTCCTGTGGCTTTGTTTGCTTTTTGGCATCTTTCACAAGTTTTTACATATTCTTCAACATCTTGTCTCCAATTTGGCCACCACGCTGTGCTTTTGATTCTGTCTATTGTCCTGTCTTCTGACAAGTGTCCTGACATAAATTCATCATGGCACACGTGCAATGTTTGTTGAATGTGCTCAGTAGTTATTATTACTAAAACCGCAGTATGCTTTTCCCTAAAGTATAGTAGGTCAGATTCAAGTGAAATTTTTCCTTGAGCTAATCCATCTTTCCAAGGTTGCTCAAGTGTGCTTGACAGGCTCAAATCCGTATTACGTGCAGACAATATCCTGGTAAGTTTAGCTGTGTTACTATTCTTTTCATAACTAGCTTTCACCTCATCAAAGAATTCTTCAGATAATTCACATAAACTAATTCCCATCACAGGAATGTCCCTTTCCATCTCCTCTGGTTCCCATGCTGGGTTACTGGAATCATTTGGCAGTGCCATTCTACTAAGTCCATCCGCATTGTTATGGAATTTTCCTGGTCTATGTGTAATTGTCATAAATGGTTTATACTCTTGTATTGACATCATCCATCTCAACATATGTCTACTTGGAGATTTGAGATTTGTCAGAGACCTTACTCCAGTACAATCTGTTATTACTTCAAAGTAACTACCATCAAGGTAGTAGTGTATTTTTCTAAGGCCCACACTAGTGCTAAGGCTTCTAGTTGTGGCGAAGAATATCTGGTTTCAGTGTCTGTCAATTTTCTGGATATAAACACAATTGGCCCTTCCTTTGGTTTTCCGTCAATTATCTGTGTCTGATGGAGTGCTGCGCCTAAACCTTCAATTGATGCGTCTACGTAAAGTTTAAAAGGTTTCTCAAAATCAGGGTGAAACAAGATTGGTGCTGTTGTAAGTATTTGTTTTATTTTATTCACTGCATCAATTCTTTCTTTTGTCATTTCAAAAACTACGCCTTTAGCATAAAGTTTGTATAGGCTACGCGTAATGATTCCAAAGTTTGGAATGTGAGCTCTGTAGTAGCTTGTAAATCCTAAAAATGAACTCAGTTCTTGTTTATCTTTTGGACAAGGTTTTTGTAGGACTGCTGCTACAGAGTTTTGGTCTACTGCTACCCATAGTCCTGATACACGATGGCCTAGGGCTTTACATTCTTCAAAACCAAAATGGCATTTCTTTAAAGATATGGTCATACCCATGGCTTTGGCTCTTATCAATACTTTTTCCATTGCTTCTAGATGTTCTTTCCACGTAGTGTGAAAAACTA
Organism: Melampsora larici-populina 98AG31; assembly: GCF_000204055.1. NCBI lineage: Eukaryota > Fungi > Basidiomycota > Pucciniomycetes > Pucciniales > Melampsoraceae > Melampsora > Melampsora laricis-populina. The sequence continues at coordinate 1,012,474 of NW_006768775.1, forward strand.
TGATATCATCAATATATACCTTGAGCCATCCTTCCCTTAATTCTTTTGAAAATTCTGTATCCATCATTCTTTGAAAGAAAGCTGGAGCATTTTTGATTCCAAAAGGCATCCTTATATATTCAAAAATTCCCAAATGACAAATGATTCTGAGAAATTTCCTGCTACATATTTCCACGATGTTCTGGTGGAATCCTTTCATTATATCCATTAGAGTAATATGTTTTGCATTAAAAAGGTTAGTCAAGGATTGGTCTATTCTTGGCAAGGGATATCTATCAGGCTTGGTGTACTGGTTTAGAGCACGAAAATCTCCGCAAAGTCTAGATTTATCATTGTGCCATGCTATCAGAACAGGTGAAGTTATATCAACTTCCTCATCACTACCCACTTTTCGTATTACACCCATCTTAAGTAATTCTTCAATGTGTTTTTCTATTTCTTTTCTACTTCTTGGGCTAGCTGGATATGCACCTTTCCTTAGGATGGGTGGGTAAGGTTTGTCTATTGTGAGTTCTATTTTCACCGGATGGTTCTTAATAACTCCTAGAGGTTGTTCTCCCAAACCAAATTGATCTTTGTATTTAATGACCATTTGAATTATATCTTCTTTCTGACTGTGGGTAAGATTGGGTCCAAATTCCGCTTCTAATATTTTTTCTCGAAGTTGTTTAATGTCTTCACTTGTTGGAGATTTTATTGTAATCTCCGGTTTAATTGATAAAATTTCTTTATGTTGCATTAAAGCAAATTTAATACTTTTGTTATTATTACCAATAGTAAAATACTTTTCCTTACTATGAAATATATCAAACCCATATTGGCTTAAGTTTTCTGCACCCAATATGAAGTACTTGTTGTTTGCATTTTCCATTACTACAAATTCAGCATTTATTCTAATTGATTGTTTAACATGTGGGAATATCACAGGTAGGCTAATTACGCCTAAAGCATGTAGTTTACTACCAACTCCGGAGAATTTCACGTGACTACTGGGCATGATTCTTTCTTGCCAGTCTGGTACAATTTCAGATAAAAAATGTTTTCCCACAATTGAGCATGATGCTCCGCTGTCCAGTAGCATTGGTACTTTACAATTGTTTACTAATGCTCTGACCATTGCATGATGTCCTAGTGTATGTGCCATTCCATCTGCTGGTTTGGATTTCAGTAGTCTTGCATCAATTGTATTCCCCATCTGCATGTCATCTTGCCATGAATGAGGTACATCCGCCTCAGCTTGTAATATATTGATGTCTTTCTCATTATCCTCATGAGTATCAATCATGCAGACATTCTGTTGCTGTTGATTTTGGTGATTTTCTCCTTCACTGTCTGAACTTGAGTCTCCTGAAAGTTGTCCTCCGTGAAAGTCAAATTCGTCATTCATATTATCACTTTCCTCAGTGTCTTCTTCAATCACATTTATCTTTTTATCTTTACATCCTCTCCACTGATGTTTTGGATCTTTGCTGCCACAGTTTGGGCATGCTCTAAAAGGTTTCTTGTCTGATGTACTTGGTTGAACTCTTGTACTAGAGGGGCCTTGCATTTTATCATCCTTAAAAGTGTTTCTATTCTCACTAAAAGGTCTCCGTGGTCTG
>NW_006768775.1:1020620-1022636 GCF_000204055.1 Melampsora larici-populina 98AG31
TTATTCAAGAATAGATGGAATGGGCCTTTTAGAATTATCAAACAACACGTGGGAGGATCTTATATTTTAGAAGAGTTAAATGGTGTAGAATTGTCAAGAAGATATGCAGCAGAACACGTCAAAAGATTTTATCCAAGGGGTATTATTCCAACAGCAGAAGAAGAGGAGGAGGTCACTGATGAGGAAGAGGCGCAATTATAATTACTTAAAGTATATAATAATATTAATTTCAAATAACTAAATATAAAAATATATAATAAGACTAAAAGAATAGAAGAAAAGAATTTAAAAATATAATAAAGAATAAGAATAATGGATATGTTTCACTAGTTATCAATGTACATTTAATAGTAATATTAAGAAGGAGAAGATGGGTAAAGGCGTGGATCAAGCCAACTGGGAAGTTCATAAATGGTAGGAGTATATTCAGAATAATTATAATCAGTATATGGGGAATTAACAGAAGGAATTACGGGTGGATCATTATTAACTATTGGAAGTTCAGTATTAGGAGGATTAGTAGAAGGAGTATTATAAGGGGATAATAAAGCAGCATTTGCACGCTCAGCATGATTAATAAATGGAATAAAGGTGGATACAGTTAAATTTTCATCCTCACCCTTTCTGGAAACATATTCAGCAATAGAATGGGCACGCAAAAGATGATAATGATTATTAGTAATGTTGGGTACTTCATATCCAGCTTCTTTAAACTGTCTTATAGTATCATCCAAGATCCTCCAAGAATGCCAATTTTGATAAGTAATATAGTCAAGTTTCCAAGCTAAGTTATGTTCATATAATTTTTCGAAAAAGGGGTCAGAAGTAGTAAAATTGGTTTCAATTGATGAAGTTATTGAAGGGTTTGGAGAATCAGGAGCTGAAGGTGTATTGTGTTGATTAATCTTATAAGGATTTAAGAAATTGACTCTGATAGGTGTATTAGGCGTGTTTGGAGGTGGGAAATTATAAGCAGGAGAACCAGGTACAGGTGAAATATTGGTAGAAGGCGCTGCTGGATAGGCTAGGATTAAAAGAAAATTATAAAAGAAAGTATAAAAGGAATAAAATTAATTAATATAAATAAAAACATTGAAGATTATTATAGTAAAAGAAATGAAAGAAAAGACTCACAGCATATTATACCAAGGTTATGGCATCTTTGACACGCAGGATTTATTTGATATAAGCAGGAAGAATGGACCATGCGGCATTGAACACAAGGTGAAGCAACAGATGGAGGTGTAGTGATAACCATATTTATAATTAAGAAGGATATTTAAAGATTTGAGGAAAAATTCGAATTTATTGAGTAGATGATTTATTTTATTGATTGGTAAACTGGGGGCAGTTTGGGAAGAAGAGGAGGATGTGGTGATCTATTTATGATATTAAGCAAAAAAATTAATCATCTTTACTTTACCAGTTTATTAGCAAACTTCAATATAGCAGAGAATTCGAGATTCAGGTTTTCAGATCAATTGAAGCTCTTAGAGGCTTATGTATACTTATTAGCTCATTATTATGTCATCTTATTTCAAAATTATTATTAAGATCAACATAGTTTACTTACAAAGTTATCACAAAAAGACAGAAAAAGAAAAGATAAGAAAAATTCGAAAATATAGGTGTAAAAGTTGGAAAATGGTTTTTAGCTTATTTATAATTAAGTTATGGGTTTTATAAGGTTAGAATATGAAAGAACAACAGTTTATTATACAGGAACAATTTTATTATTCAAGGTTGATAAGGGGAAACAGAGGTTATTAGCAGAAAGGTACTTTTTCGAAGTTGGTAAACAAGGGTTAGGCGTGTAGTTTACATATGTAATGGTGGTAGTGATGGAATTTAAGGTTGCCAAGAGGATTTTCCGGGATTTTTAAGGTTATAGAAGATGATGTCATATTACATGATCAAGGAAAAGGGAGTAGCAGCTGTGAAAAGTGAAGAAAATAGGTGAAAATCGTCGAAAATGGAGGTTTTCAGCTAATTACATATGTCAAATGACGTCAGAAT
>NW_006768775.1:1022924-1060660 GCF_000204055.1 Melampsora larici-populina 98AG31
AATTCGAAGACTGCGGCGTATTTTGTTCAGCTAGTTTACAAGGAAAAAATCACCTGTATTCATCTTAAGAAGTGCTTTACATTACATCATTGCGTCATTGATCACTTTTGGCTGTGAAAATTACATCATACATTAGTAACAAGATCATTACATTGTGTCATTACATGGTTTTTAGGGTTATTTAGGCGGATTTGATTGGTTTTTGAGGCTGTTGACTGTTGTAAAGATTGTTACATGTGGATATAAGTACTCCTTGATGATTTTGGGATTGTAGCGCCCTTTTCTGCATCTTATACCTTTGTTTAGTGTTATAAATCATCATTTATTTACTATATTTGTACTAAGATCACTTAAATCCGCCCCTTCAAAAGCAAGGAGAAATTTATTTACGTGTGTTAAAGACTACAAGTCTAATTGGGAATAATACTTACAACAGTATTGCTAGTAATAAACATAGTGTGTGACTTTTTTGCGCTTAAAATCTGGGAATAATACTTAACAACAGTATTGCTTTATTTCTCTGGTGCCTTTTATCCTTTTCTCTGTTGTCACAAAGTGGTCAGCAAGTGCCCTTGTGCCGGTTTCTTTGAAGAAGGCAGTCTTTAGGCAACTTCTACTATATTACACGTAGTAGATTATCCCTTCTTAGGTGTTGTAAAGCTCTTGTTGAGCTTTAAATACTACACCGTGTGAGCAGTACTTTCCCTCATAAATGTTCTTTCACGAGGTGGAAGGGTTTCTTCCCGTACATCAGTTCTTTCACGCATTGTTGGGCTCTGAAAGCCTTTATGCACTGGTGTAGGTTCTACGTAACTTACTGCTCTTTCTCTTGGTTCCGCTGTGGCTAGTCTGAATCTGGCTTCTCCTCTGAGTGATGGATCAACTCTTGGGTTCTCTTCAAAAGGTGAGTTGAGATGTCTGTTGTGTACATTTGGACTTGTTTGATTTATTGGGATAGGAGTATTATTAATGTTACTCCTCACATCAGGTTTGAGTTCTTGAATGATTGACAGCCTTGCTTCATTGGCATTGTTATCCATTTGTGTTAGTTGTTGTTGTATTTCAACATTCTTTTCCAATATTTTATTATTCAATAATACTTGTTGTCTCAGCATTTGGTCTGAAAAAGATTTAATTTGTATTTCTTGTTGTCTCAATAATTCTGTTTTCAATTGTTCATGATTATCTTTCATATTTTCTTGTAATGCGTGGTAAGATTTCATCATACTACTTTCAAATTGTTGTTGTTGTATGTTTAAGTTTTCACAAATTTTTGTGATATTTGTATCCTCTTTTATCTCGCCAATTGTTGAACTTACATGGCTTTCGTTCTTCACAAATTCATTGAGCAATTCCTCAATTTTATTATAGGGGTCTTTAATTGGTAGTTTAAGTTGTTTATCTACTTTAGCCTCTAGTTGCTTCATTGAGTTTTTTATTTCTCCGAGATCACATATTATTGCATCACTTGTTTCTCTGATAGTTTGTTTATCTTCACTCCTTTCTTGATACATTTTATTTATTGTCTCATGGAAACTTTTATCATAACTGTTAAGTTTTGTGGACAATTTCTTCTCATTTTCTGATATTCTCGTGGCAATTTGACTAGCTAAATTGGTCATTTGCTTTATCATGCTTTGTTCTGAAGGTTTCAATCCTGGATCTTCAACTATTTTGTTTAATGTACTTTTAATTTGTAGTACTAAAGCTTGAGTCTTATTTAGACTATACATTGGTGTCACATCTTCAGTTTGTATTCCAGTCTCTCCTTTTTTTATATTGTCACTTGTATTTGATGTTGATGTACTGGATTGTTTAGTTTCAGAGGAAATAACTTCTTTTTGTTTACCTTTGTCTTTAGGTATTATTTCTGATTGAGTTAAATGTTTGTTTTCTTTGATTTCAACAATTTGTTCTCTGAATTTTTTTAATTCACTTAAGATATTATCATGCCTTGTTTTATTATTTTCTTTCTCATCAAGGTTATAAAAGGTATTTCTAACTTCTTCTATGTGTTCTTTTAATTCTGAGAACTTACTCATGATATCATCATAAGATGATTTCTGAAGTTGGCAATTTAGTTGAAATTCATTTACTCTCTCTCTCTCACTTTGCTCACATTGTTTTTTTAATAAACTTAAATCTGGTTGTAAATTTTCAACTCGTTGATAGATTGCATACGTTTTTCGTCTGATAAGGTCATCTAAGTCTAATTGAGAAGTTGAAAGGGAAATAGAAGAAGAAATTTTTAATTTTAAATCTGAGACTAAATGCGACTGGTTGAACAGTCCTTGAGAGTCTAACTGGTCTAGCTCCTCTTCTTCCGATTTTAAAGATGTAGCATAGGAAGAGGGTAGGATGGAATGGTCCTTATCTAAAGGTTCACCAGTAAAGAGTGTATCAGTACTAAGAACTGATGGGTGATTGTGAAAGGATGAAGTGGGGGGAGGGAGTATACTTACTGTTCTCTCTCCTTCCCCTTCCCTTTCGAATCCGGGTCTCGATCGTCCTTCTTCATCTTCTTGACTACTAGAATCATGTCGAGAAGATTCGAGGCGTTCTCCGCCATCTCCTCGATGTCGTCGTCGTGAGCTCTCTTGCGACGCTGGCTGGACGGTCCCGCTCGTGGATGCTCGAAGTACTCCATCGTGCGAGGGTTCACATGGTAGGGATTGTACCCTGCCACCTCCTCGACTCTCGTTCGATGGCGTCGGCCACCCATGAACTCCTCGAGTTCTTGGTGCGCCTCCTTCGCTGCACCCAAGATTTGGCGAAAACTTACGTTGTTGTTCGCTATGCGCGCCTTGTCCAAGTTGTGCTTTAGGTCCACAATTGCCTGACGTAGTCGGGCTTCCTCGGCTTGACGCGTTTCCTGGTAAGATGGTTGCTGAGGAGGAGGTGGAGGTAAGTTTGGGTTGCTGACACCCGGGGTAGGTTGGTGTTGATAGACTGGGGAGGCTTGTGCTGGGTAATGCACTTGGGGATGATGGTGATGGTGCGGAGCCGGAGGGTACTGGGCCACAGGAGCTGCTAGGTTGGGCGGGTAGTTTGGTTGATAGTTGTAACCGGCTTGTTGCTGTTGGGTCTGACGAAGTTAGAGATAGGATTTTTTTATTAATATCTCTTTCTTTAGCGAAATTGGCTACTAAAGTGGGATCTGGCTTACCTGAGGTTGGTAGTGGTTTGAATAACTCCACTGTTGACCTCCTCGTTGATCTTGAGCTTGGTTCTGTGGGTTGTTTGGGTTTTGCTGACCCTCGTGAGCTGGTTGAGCCGGCGTGGCTTGGTTGCCTTGAGCTTCTAGTAGACATAGGGTTTATGATTTACGCGAATTATGATCGAATGTATGGAAGAAAGAAATAAGAAGAAGAAAAAATTTAAAAAATGAAAGAAACAATAGAGGAGTTGTTATAGGAGAAATGATAAGACAGAAAATCACTTTATTAATGTTTTATGATTTTTCTTGTACTGGTTAAATATGTTTACTTACAATTACTATGAGTTCCTCGATCTTGTTGTTGTTCTTGGGGAGCTTGTTGGTGATTCTGTGCTCGCTGATCGTGAGGTGGTCCAGATGGATGGTTGTGATTTCCTTGTTCTATTTCGGTGATCAGGAGAGAAAACGAAAAGGAATTTTCTTTTTTAGAAACAGAAGAAGAAATTTTTCTTTTGAATTATTAGTTTATCGATGACTTACGATAAGGCTGATTTACTGGCTGTCCTGGATTTTGAATGACCAAATGATGATTGTTGTTATTGTGATACTCAGGTGGTACGATTTCTGGTGGAGGTCCTTGGGATCTCTCGTATTCTCTCGCGGTATCGTCAGATCCGGGTGAGTCAATCTCGATGTTTGATAACGGGTCAGCAGCCGGTGTAGTGGTTGTGGATTCAATCACAATCGGTTCGTGGCTCGTATTTCCCTAAGCGTCCTCGAACTCTAGAACTGATCCGTCTAGGTTCGATTCGGGTAGAGCTGGCGTAGATTGGTGTGTACGGTTCACTTCTGTGCCTTGTTGTTGAGGGGTTCCTCGGTTCGCAAGGTCTAATGAGTTAAACAAATGGGGGAAAGACACTGTAACGATACAAGTGAAAAAGATGAGATTTATAATAGTCAGAGGAAGAGGAAGTAAGGTGGAGAGAAAAAAAAGAATGGAAGTTAGTTTTACTTCTTTCAACTCAAGACTAGTTAGTTTGGGGTTATAACAAGATAAACAAAGCTAATGTTGATTCTATTAAAATGAAGCGAGAAGAAGAAAAATTGAAGGAAAAAAAATATGAATCGATTTGAATTTACTTTTGATTTTATGGATAACTGTTATGAAGTTATAAAGGCTGTTGAATTTGATTGAATAAGTAGGATGTAGATAGCAAGTTGATTTGTGCTCTTTCACTTTGCTTGAGGATCGATTTGAATCGGGATTCGTAGTCTTCTTATATGAGTGAAATCTTTGATCCGATTCGATTCCTATGTCGATTTGTTCGATAATCACTGTTACGGATGACGTACGTTAGGTTTCTCTCGTTTTTTTTTTTTTTTTTTATTAGGTATTAATCTCTTGCTGACTCACTTTTATTATTGCTTTGTCGCTGTTTGGGCAAGGTTGTTGTTAGGATACGTTTGCGGATGTAAAATGGATGGAATCGATCCTGATCTGGTGGCGAGTGATTAGAGTAATGGTCAGTGTTCTTTCTTCGAAGTAATTGTTTTCGATATGGTGGCTTGAGAGAAGTCAGGTTTCCAAAAAAAAATACTAACTGATTTTTATTTTAATTACTGAATCGAAGGACTGGTGAGCTCCGATCCCGGAAATTCCAAAAACTTCTCAGTTTTGATTGATTCCCCTTGGTGAGTCTTCTTGCTGATTGGTTTTTCTGAACGTTTGTCCAACTCGATATCCTGAAATCAATATTCCTTTTCTTTGTCGTCGATATGATGCGTTGAAAGGAGTAGTTCCTTTTATTTTAGGATCTACGTAAGTCCTTTATCTGGGATTTTCGAAATTTGAGCTCTTGTATATGTAACTACCCGACTCGTTGGTTCTGTAGTAGAACCTGCTCGACTGTTCAGTGTAATGTGTAAAGAAAAGGAGAGATTTGCTACTTTCGAGATTATAGAACACTGTACTTGTGAGTGTGTTTATTAAAAAAAATGGTGAAAATTGATATGAATTTTTTTTTGGAACAATCAATAACTTGGAAGAATATTTGTAATTATTATAATCCAGTTTTATGATTGATTTTAATGGGTGTTATGTTTGATATGAACTGAAATGAGTAAAAAGTTGGTAGTGACTTATCTTACTAGTCACTTTGTTATTATGTATTTTTTTTTGTGATATCTACTATTTCTTATTTTGTCTAGTTTATTATGAAATCTCACACTTTTGGTTAACAAAAGGTTATTTAAGGTTGAGGTTTTTGGGTTTCAACACGATGAGGCCCCCAAATGTGAGGGTTGGGTACTCAGTTGAGGACTCAAGGCTCACTAGATGGCTAAGGAAGGTTTGCAATTTTAATAATTATCTTTTAGATTTCAATTATAAAGTAATTACAATTGGAAATTTAAGAAAGAAAAGAAAGGGGGGAGAGAAGACTGGTCTGTTTGGATAAATCCAGACAGACTACAGTTAAATGACTCCTGAAAAGGAGATTTTAAATATAATTATAATTAATTATAACTGAAAACTGGATCCAAGGTTTTCCTTCAAACCTCTATTGACAGTATGAAGAGTGAGGTCTAGATCACTACACTGGTTGTTCTTATGGTCACCAACCTTGGGTTGTTCTTATGGTCACCAACCTAAGTACTTATATATAGGCCACTACCCTGTGAGTTGTTGAAGGTCACTAACCTAGTAAATAATCTACTTGGGGAAAGTAGACGATCCAGAAAATAGTTGAAGGGTGTATTACTTACTTTTAGTCAGGAACTGTTTAAAGTAGAGAAGTAAATCACTAGTCTTAATTTATAAGACCCTTGATTATGAACTTCTATATTACTTTAAAGATGTTCTTTAAAAGTGATGTGTAATAAAAGCTTGGGGATCCCTCTCTGAAGGCTGAGAGAGAAGGAGTTTATATACTCTCCTCTCCAGACCTAACTGTAGTGATATTTGTTTATATCACTGCAGTGGTTTAGGGTTTAATTATTACTGTTATTTATGATTATTATTAATACTACATAATTACATATACCTGTTATGTAATTTATGTAGTATAAGCATTTTTAACTCTTGACACTGAGTTATGAGGTGTTATGAGTGTTTTATTACATATTACATATGATTTTAAATGTATATGTATATGTAATTAGGTTGTATATACGGTTTATTACAAGTTACATATGTTTTGTAGGGTTTATGTACATGTAATTAGCTGTCTAAAGGTGGTTATCTATGTTACAAGTTAGTCTTTGGGTACATACATATGTATCCAGGGCTGACAGCGTAAGCTGATTAAGGCATATCTTAGCACTGGAAGTGTGTACCAAAACAAAAAAGAGGGAAAAAATGGGATCGGCTGACTTTTTTCTTCTTAGATATTTTTGAGCTTATACTGCGCGCCTCCGAGCCTTTGGAAGATGCAAGCAAATCAACGGTTAGTAAATCTAGCGCGGATGATGAACCAAAAATGAAATCCATACCCTGGGCAGTGCTCTTAGGACTTTTTTTAACCTCGGACGATGCAACTCGCTTTCCTTGGCGTCCAGTACTTGATGCTGGCTTGAGAAATGGTGGAATCACTGGTTTGATGTCTTGAAGCGATTGGAGCGATTGGATCTTTGGATAGTGTGATGGAGTGCCAACTGGGATCTCGGGATCGGCCGTCAGATTTTGAAGTTGAGCATTGGTATGGTTCCCAGGTATGTCGGTTGTTAAAGTACTTCCCACCGCAACCGAAGCCGGTGCATTGCTGGTTGGGTCAGGAAAGTCTACAAAAATACACAGTATCGCACGAGATGGTCATTGATCAGTTTAATTTGGGAAAGACATTGAAAGTTGGTTTTGAATAAAAACGACTTACACTCTGGCTGCATTGATTGTACTACTTGTGCCAAGCCAACTGGGTCAATTCGTGGACGTATTGGAGTTTTTGGATGATTGATGTGCATCCAATCCAGCATCATCTGCTTGGTTATGCCAGGAGAGCTCGGATCAAGTAGGAAAGGCATTGGAGATAGAGCAGGATGGTCGAGTCAGATTAGAAGTATGATCAGCTGAAGAAAGAACGAGAGGGACAAGCTAAATTGCTTGATTCTTAAATTTAATCTACGGAGTGGTGAAAAAATGTGATCGAAAGAACAAGATGTTTCGAAGAGGGTTTCTTGATGACATACCACTCAATATTGCTAAGTGCCGACGTGTTGCGTGATTGTCAATGATGATGAGTTGCCTTGCTCGAGTATTTGCAAGGGTCTTTGTTGAGTATAATGAGTTGCAGAGACGGTTTCTCACAGATCTCCATCAACAGATACTTCCATCGGCACGCTGTATAAAACAGTCATACATGTTGAATTGTGAATATCACAGAACACAATTATAATTGTGTTGTACACGGAATGAAGTCCACACTTCAATGGTAGATCTGATTGAGCTTGGCGACTCTAATTCTCACCATCCTTTACATTCAAATGATGAGTTGATTCAAGCAAAAGTTCGAGCACAACGGACATTACCCCAAAAGTTTCGGAAAGAATGTTGTATTTCAACACACAAAAGAGGATGCAATTGAACATCACAGCTGACTGAGTTCCTGGCTGATAAAGAACTCTTTTCTTTCTATGGAAGTACATATTGAATTTACAAATGTGTAGTATGTTTTGTGGGTATCACGTTTATGTTGTAGAGTGTATCTGTGGTCTGTGTTCAACTCATTGACGCAAAATGTCCAACGACTTTTAAAGTTCTAGTAGTTGTAATTTGCAAGGTTGGTAATGATGCGGAATCCAGGAATTGATCAGTGGAGGTTTCTGAATACACTATCTCAATCTTTCTTTTTTTTTGTGGGTCCAACTTACGTGGTAAAATGCATTTTGTTTTCCGTCATCTCGTCATGACACAAACCCATTTTTGTGTTCTGCCCGGAAAACAATATTTTTTGTGTAGTGTAAGGGAATGGAAAAAAGTCAAAATTGGTAAACAAGGGTTTACAGGTAGTTTTACATATGTAACAGTGGTATTAGTAATGAATAAGGTTGCAAAGGGTGTTTTTTAGGGATTTTCACGGTTGGAGATTACTGTTTAATGTTACAGAAGGAAAGAAAGGCTTAGTAAAAGGTGTGTAAAGTGAAGAAAAGAGGTGAAAATAGTCGAAAATGAAGGTTTTCAGCTGATTACATGTGTCAAATGACGTCAGAACATGATGAGTGATAGTTCATTCGACGCAGAATCATCAAATTCATAATGTACAATCTTTAAATCATTATTAACAGAGGTGTATGACAAAAGTTATAAGGGATCAAAGGATTTGATTACACATCAACAAGATCACAAATCATTAATAACTAGCAATTACATCATTGAAATGCTGAATCATCATAAGATCAAATCAATATTCATTCTAGAACATTCAAAACACAGCATATACACAGCATATACACAGCATTTGATCATAAGAATAGAGATTAGTCATGTTTTACTGGTCAAATTAGTAATAAATCTTATCAGATGATGAATAGAAGATCACATTACATCATAGTAATGATCATAATGGGTTGATGAGCTACTGATGGCGAAATTTAGGAATGTAGAGAGTGGTTGAATCATTGGATCAAAGCTGTTTACCAGCATTTTAGTCATCTTTTGGTTTTTTAGATGGTAAAGAGGATGTTTTAAGAGCTGTTTACCACTTTAACAATTTGTATTGATGTGTTTATAAACTTGTGTACTTTGTGCGAAATTATGTTTCCTTTCTTCTTCATCTCTTGCAGAGCTTTAATTTTATTTATCATTCTAAATTTATTATAGCAGTACTAGGTCACTCAAACCAGCCCTTCATCCGAGGAGAAATTTGTTTTATGTGCTTTATATGACACTGTCATTCTGGAATAATATCAAAAAGATATTGAGATTATTTTTCTACATTTTGACTCGACTGGAATAACACTTTAAATGTGTTGAGCTTATTTCTCTGGTGCTTTCCATCAAGATACTTTTCTCTTATTATCAAAGACCTGGTTATATTTCTCTGTTATCAGGAGACTTTAACAACAAAGTCCAGTTTGTTAAAGATTCTCAGAAAGAGCAGTCTCAGACACCTTCTTTAGATCTATTATATCTTCATATTATCCTCTTTCAAAGCACTGTATAGCCCTTGTTGTGCTATAAGTACTACACCGTTTGCTGTAATCGACTTTTCCAGCTGACGGCAGCACCGTTCAAGTTAAAAACATAGCCTGTTGTGGACCGGCGGGTACTTGGATCGCCTGCCCAGTCTGCATCGGTGAGACATTCAGGGTAACTCCAGCTTTGATTACCCTCACTCACAACGTCTTTAGGTGAGTAAATGAGGCCTAAGTACTGGGTTCCTTTCAGATATCGAAGAATGTGAATCCCCATCTGCCACGCTAGCATAGATGGTCTGCACAAATGTTGTGAAAGAGCACCCACCGCGTAAGCTATGTCCGGTCTTGTACCTTGTGCGATATACATCAAACTTTCAACCAGGCTGTTGTATGGTATATTTGAGTTCTGGAAGTCAATGGCATCCGAGTCACTAGGTTTGATGATCTTGGTACCGCCAGGGAAGGGTGTCGACGCAGGTTTACATTCTTCAACATTGAACCTTTCCAGCACCGTTTGAATGAATCCGGGCTGACTTAAGCAATAACCTCCTTCTTCTGTAGAATTTATTTCGATTCCAACTACACAGTGTGCCGGACCTAAATCCTCCATTCGCCAATTCAACTTCAGCAAGCTCTTGATATAGTCAATTTTGTCACCGGTAATAGCCATATCATCTACGTGGAGAAAAATCAAAGTTTCTAAACCATTCTCATCTTTTCCATACCACAAGCACGCGTCATGAGGATTTTGCAATAAACCTATACTAATAAATTTTTCTTTAACCTCTTCATTCCAGCACCTTGCCGACTGCTTGAGGCCATATAAATCCTTCCTTAACCTAGCCACCTTCCCATTTCTCCTTTCTTCATCATAACCCTCAGGTAATTCTAGATAGATCTCTTCTTTCAACCCGCTATTGAGGAAAGCAGCAATGGCATCCATCTGGTCCAACGGCCAACCTCTTGCTGCTGCGACAGCCACTACTATACGCCAAGAAGCTAGACGTCCCGTTGGCGCAAACGTTTCATTGAAGTCGACACCTTGGGTTTGAGTATAACCTTTTGCTACATAACGAGCCTTATGTTTCGAAATACTCCCGTCAGGGTTCAATTTGTATTTAAAATGCCAGTGTCCCCCTACGACTGGAGCATGAGTTGGACGATCAACAACTTCCCAAACACACATATCTTGAATGTTTTTCATTTCTTTATCACATGCCTCTCTCCACTTAGCAGCATCAGGAGTCTTCATTGCCATTTTGTAGCTTTTAGGTTCTGCTTAAGCCTTCATAGCTTCTCTGCACATGTGAATCTTCAGTGAAGTATTTGCGTATGATACTTTGGGAACAATGCTTCGCATCGGGTATGCTTCAGTAAAGGAAGTATCGCCGGGAACGTATCGATTGACAGGCTGACGTTCTCAGTTTGAACGCCTTGGTTCTTGAGGAGAAGGAATTTCTGTAACTGTTGATTGGTCATTATTTTTGTTCTCAGGTTCATTCTGATTTTCTTCGTTCGAAACCACATCTTGATTTGGAGCTGTTTCGATGATTTGTTCTTGTACTGGTTCTTGATTTACAACTATGATATCATCACCGAAATCAGAATCATCCTGCTGAACCACCGGATCTAAAGATACTTGATCCTCTTCTCCAGTCTCGGCATCATCAATTGGAAGGTCTTCTATAAACACCCAATCGGGGTTATTTTCGGCATCCTTCATAAAGGGAAATACTAGCGGCTGAAAAGTAACATCATGACTAATATAGATTTGATTTGATTCTTTATCTAAGATGATGAAGTTATGATTGTCTTCTGTAGCACCAAGAAGAATACCTGGACGAGCTACAGGTTCAAATTTTCCTCCTCGGATTTCTTTTCTGATATGGCGATACGCCAAGCATCCAAAAGGTTGAAATCTCTTCATACTTGATGTTCTGTTCTTCCATAGATCATATGGGGTCTTTTTCAAATCTAGTGCGGTTGTGATGGTTTGATTTTGTAGCATTACTGAGTAGGAAATAGCATGGTACCAATACTTAATTGGTAAGCAAGACTGAATCAACATGCATCTAGCTTTATTATTGATTGTTTTGTTCGACCGTTCAGCTACTCCGTTCTCCTCTGGGGTATGAGGAGAATTCACTCGAGTTGAGATACCCAGTTCCTCCAAATATGGTGTGAGTAGGCCATTGATGAATTCGCCTCCTCCGTCAAATGAAAACATTTTTAACGTTTCCCCAGTTTGTCTTTTGGCAAAAGTGATATATCTTTTGAAACATTCGAATACTGTCTCTGCACTTTTGTCTGGCAGACCATAAGACACTCTGTAACTGCTATAATCATTGGTGAAGAGTATATAGTATTCTTCACGATTGACGGAGGTTGTTCTGATTATTCCACTCAAATCTACGTGTACGTTCTGAAGAAACTTCTTTGCACGAGGTCGAGTGGAAGAGAAAGGGAGGCGCCGATTTTTGGCTAGAGGACAAACTGGACATCTTGTCATAATTGCAAAATCATGGGAATTGACATTTACAGGAAGAACATCATCAAAATAACCCATAGACCACATTTTCTTCAAATACTTCTTGCTTGGATGACCTAGTGAGTAGTGAAGTTTCAAAATGGTGAGTTGATTTGATTTGTGACTTGATGTCTTATGAGAGGCTTGATGACTGACCACTGATTTTAACACCACATACATCATACTGCCTTTTCCTATGAATTTTCCTATAAATAAGTCTTTCTTGCCATGATCTATTCTGAAGTTGGGGTCTTCAAGCACCGTGGTAATTGCTCCAGCTCTTAACAATCTTCCGCCAGCTATGAGATTTCTGGATAGGTCAGGTACGTATAAGCAGTCTTTAAGTTTGATCTCTTCTCCTTTTGAGTTTAGCAAGTTAACATTTCCAACAGAATGTATATTGAGAGTCGCATTTCCACCAGCAAGGTTTAATTTAGCTCCAGGATCATGATTTGCCATTAGTGTTGCGGATTCGAAAAGACTGGGATTGTGGAACATATGGTGGGAGGCACTGGTATCTATTGGGGCAACCGATCCACGTTGATCTCCCATACATGCCATTTGAGGCTGAGATGAACAGGAAAAGTGACCATTGACTTCAGCGTTGTAACTGACTTCTTGGTCCGCAAGTCTGAGATTTTCAAAAGCAGAATTGAGGTCTTCGGAATTCGGAAAATTTTGATTCAAACTATTGATTTGATGACTAGAGCTTCTTATCATATGAGAACCTGCTCTACCACCACCTCGACCGCGAAAACCACGTCCACCACGAGATCCTTTTTCATTACACGCCTTTTTACTGCTTCAAAACTGTGAAGCCCTATGAGGGAGGCCCCCTCCAAATACAAAGTCTAACTTTGTGATTGCACTACAGCGTTGTATTGCTTGTATTTTAATTACACAGTTCCCAATTTTTCTGTTCAACTTTTCAACTTTTCCCTAGTTTGAAGGCACCTACCATACACCAAGAGTTATAACCAAGAGAAATTCTCATCAAGATTAGGTTTAGTAATTACATTCACTGTGTAGCCTACAGTCTGTCACGTCGAAGCTGTACTACCCCCTTCCCTGCAAAAAAAAATTCAGCTTTTGACCCCAAAGTTGAGGTAATAGTACAATATCATTAGGGCTCAAATCATGCTCACTGGTACAAGGAGGATGTGCTTAATTCACACCTAAAAGGATAAGTCAACTGGACACAATTTTTTATTTTTGTTTTCACAAACACATCAACATTTGGGACCGGCATAAGGGGAGTATCTTAAGCCTTAAGTACTTATTTTAGGTGCTTAAGTGCCTATGCTATGTACATAAGAGGCTAGTTTATGCCTTTAAGATACCTAGCGTAAGGCTTACGTCACTCCATACAGACATCAAACCTTCTGAAACGCATTTGCTGGGATCTGGCGGTGGGATTGATACTTTTTGACGATGTTATGAGCTGCAGCTCCAGTTAGGCCAGCCCTGAAATGACAAAAGGGTCAAGAGGTGCTTCGAGTTTGTAGAAAGAGATGGGTTCAGTGACTTACTTATAGGCTGAGTGTTGCCGATCAATCTTTCGGAAATACTTTCTGATTGTTGACAACGGACAGAGTTTCCTAACTCGCTCAAAGAGATCTTGAGCTTCCTTGAATGTCTTGCAACTGAGACTGTGGTTTCGGAACTCTATCAAACAAAAGCACGATTAGATGCTTATGTATTGTTGTTTACAGGAGGTGTTGGAAAGACTCACCAGTTTTGATCAAGGACCAAAACAGCTCGATCGGGTTGAGCTCGCAGTGAAATTTGGGTAGGAAGAGGCATCGGTGCCCGGCTTCTTCAATGACCATCTGCAAGAGTGGTTTTTCATGGAGAAAATCTGATTGTAAGCTGAGTATCTTATACCAGCAACAGTCGGATCGAGGGAAGGGTTGTGATGTGGTGGATAGATTGGCTGGCTCCATCTCAAAGTACCCGCGAGCTTCGGCTTCCTGAATGATACGACGAGATTGAATCTGAGCATCTCGAGCGATTCCTGAAAGACGACAGTCAGCACACTTGTGAAGTAGTGCTGGCCTTCCAAGGTTCCGAGCCTCATCTTCGTAATGCTTCCATAAGCCTCGCTCTTGTAATACAACTCTGATCCCTTTCGCTTTTCCAGATAAAGTGGGATCGGGATGGTCTTGTGAGAATACCATAGTCTGGGGTTTCCCTCGTAGAGATTCGGGGATCCAAGAATCGTCAGATGGAATGATAGTATCTCGAAGCATACCTTGCTTTCCTCCAGATGACAAGGACATATTCTGTACTCGTAGAGCCGAAGGGCCGTAGGCTTCGTGGGCAGAAGAGCAATCAAAAACAAAGACCCCTTGCTTATCGGGGTGGAGAAGATCGAAAATTGGTAGGGCTCGTGTCTTGATCTGATCAATAAGCTGAGACATGTCCCACCACGGATCTCCTTTGGTACCAGGATGGATGACCACCGCAGCATCGGTTACAGATGGTGTTGAAGACTGACATTCAATGAACTCGGGGGATAAAACAAGTCGACCGGTTGATTCAAGTATAAAGTCTGAGATGTGTATCAGTCTACCTTTGTTCTTGGATCGTAGCTCGGTTACACCAGGTAATAACCAAGAAAGAGTTGGGCGCTCTTGTGCATGTACTGTAGACTCGTCGTGATAAACAAAGACAGTCTCGCGGGCGTTCCCCAATACCTTCGGATCCACCTCAGAGAATTGATCAAGATCGTCTCCATGGTATTCTCTTGAGAGCATTTGCAGCTTTTCAACCTCCTCGATGAATACTTTTCTTGATGCAACCACATCTGCCCGCTCATGGCCATCAAAGTATATTGATTTCAAGTATTCCTGAGGTCGATAGCCTAGCTTATACATCCATCGATAAGCTGTCATTTGTGAGATTGTTTGATCATATCCACAACTGGGTAGGATAGAATTGGTGTGTTTGTGAAAGCTTCGAGGGGTAACCTGAAGAGAGTGAGTGGTCAACATGATGCAAGTTGAAAATATTGAATACTTTGTACACACCTCGCCAGGCTTTTTGGTTGATGTCCAGCTCAAGAGGGCTTCGGCCACACGCTTGTCATCAAGCATAGATTTGTGTTGTGTTGCATGTCCAGTCTTTGAAAATGATAGTACTCCATTCTTGAGAAGATGATTTGCTTGAAATCTGATTTTCTTGGCTCGTCCAACTCCAGAGCTGAATTGTGGATTTGGAGAAGGAAGACGGCGGCATGAGGACTGAGCCGTGAGAATCGAGGCGTTGGTGGCAGCAGACTTTACGCCAGACCTTGCTAGTTTGTGTTTTCGATTGTTGTATTCTCGAAGCTCATCCAACATTAGGGAAGGGAACTTGAACTTCTTGCTTTCTGTATGTAACCGCTTGTATTCTTTGGTTGCTTTTGTAATAGCCTCGTTCAACTCCACCCAATCATCTTCAATCTTCTGTTTGATCTTCTGCAGCTTTTCTGGAATCAAAGAATCATTCTTGGATTTCTTTGGTTTTGATCGATATCTGTCAACTTGATCATCTACCCATGAATTGTACCAATCTTCTTCAACTGAGACTAAAGATCCATCATCGGCAGGGACATTGGCAGCTTCAGCCTTGTCTTCTGTATGCTGACCGTCATTGTTGATGTCCGAGTCTACCCAATCACCACTATGTTCTTCCTGATCACTATCTTCAATCTCATAGATATCCACAGGTGCTGGTTTATTTGCTGGATCTGGATCTGCAACTTGTGGTTCCTTGATTACCCAGTTTGACATGAATGTGATATTTTTTCCAACAGCTTGTCGAGCCTTCTGTTGGCGGTTATGTCGGGTCTGCTTGGGTTCAGGCTTAGGGACTAGCTTTTTATTTGATGGATCCAAATGTGCCACAGGTTGGTTGTAATGCTGTATTGCTTTTCCAAACCGGTTCCTACGTTTCCCTAGAGTGGAGGTGGAAGTATCACGATTTGTGAAAACTGGCCATAGTCTTTCTTGCAGTTGATCATCAAATTCATCTTCATCTTCAGTGTCCGCAATCTCATTTTCAATAAACATCACAATTTGAGCCTCTTGATCAATTCTTTGACGTTCTGCTAATCGGCGTGCGCGTTGGGCTCTCTTCAGTTTACTGACAACCATTTTGTTGATGTAAGAATGCTGGTGTGGTAAGGTGTTTGGTGTGTTGAGGATGATCTTGGACAAGACAAAAAACTGCAAGTTACAAATGTATTGTTCTGACACGTATCCAATTATCATGTTGAATATATGTACTTATGTTACTTGTACATATTACTTTTGCTAAAAAGCTTGGTCCGATCGAGAAAAAATAAAACAGAATCAGACCCAGATTTTGCCGCAGCAGTCACAACACAGCAGAGAGAAGGATTTTGGGGGTGCTGTCTGGTCCTGTCGGCTCTGGTGCGACCTCCCTACCATTCCGCTGGTCCATCTCCCATCTCTAGGCTCTAGTTCCCCATCACCTTGACCTCTTTCTTTGCACACTCTTGCAAGATGACGTTGTCAAACTCTTGGTAAGTCACTTTACGAGTTACATTAAAATATATCTCTTCTTTATTATCTATTGGTGTGCTTTCTAACAAACTTTTTGTATTGTTCGATTCAGATGACCATCCTCACAACACAGTCTGATATCACTGTAAACATCATTCAACTTCCCCAATTTGGCAGAGGAAAATGATTAATAGTACAGTTTTTCATAAAAGAATCTAATACTGCACACCTGGGCCATTTCACCCACACTACATATGTGCAGCAAGCTAAGTCAATAGTTGTCTATCATGTACATACAGGTCTGCTCAGTTTTTTGCCCATCAGAATAAATAAATCACATGTTATACCACATGTAACTTTTTCGACTTTGAAATTTTTTTCCCAAAAATTCACTACATATAATTCTGTAGCTGCTCAGGCAATATTGTTGAAGCTATGTCTTAGTAACAGAAAGTGTGTTACATGCAGTTGAGTTGATGAGATCACACCAAAACATTGAGTCAGTGTATGTAGTCAATCTTTTGGAAGCTTTTTTCAATCTGAAAGAAGTTACAGCATGTATTACATATGAATAACTTGTCCTGATGAGCAGATAACTGAGCAGAACTGTATGTACATGATAACCACATATTCACTGAGCCTGCTACACATATGTAGTGTGGGTGTTATGGCTCAGGTGTGGAGTGATAGACCATTTTATGACAAATCATACTCCCAATCATTTTTCCCTGCCCACTTGGGGAACCCGAATAATGTCTGCAGTGTATCCGTGTTCGTCTTGCCTAGCTTTGTCTCACCATCACCTCACCAGCTCTTTCTTCCCACACTCTTTCAAGAAGGTTTTGAATTGTTGGATTGATCATGACGAGCATTTGTTAACAAATCAAAAAAAGAAATGATGATGAAGTTTTTACGGAGCTCACAACTGCTGTGCTAATGTGAGAGAAAAGCCAAGTTGAATGAGATGTATCCTAATATCCTCAACTTGTCCGGTGCCAAGCTATGCTGAATAACAATTGGATATCTCATGAAAGATATCTCAAATGTGAGTGACTTTTCAAGGTAAGCAAGATCATCAGAAACATCGACTGGTTATGACCAATATCAAAACCAATCAATTCCTGATTGATTCTCCTACAAGGCAATCCTATGATCGCAACTTGAGAACAATCTCAAATATCTTATGAAATAAAACCTAAGATCTCATCGGGTTTGAAGTCAAGATTAACAACGATCTCATTTTTTTGAAGACATTCCACATCCAAGAATCGATTGATTTTGCTCGGTCAAAACCAATCAACCTTCCTATGCTCCTACAGAAAAGATTGTGAAAAATCTCAGCTCTCTTGTGTAATCTAGAGACTGATTTCACAAACAAGATCAAAATCAATCGCTTTGCTTGTGATCCTTTGAAGAAGATTGAAACGATTTCAGTTTCACGCCAATCTTATCTATAATTCCTTGTTTCTAATTTTTATACGATGACAATCTTCTCTAACTACAATTCATCTAATACAAACAAACGAGCTCCCCTTCAAATATCTGAAAACCACAATGATGATACAAAATTCCGTTTGACTGGATTTGACCTCGTAGCTAAAACTTGTGATCTCGAGACAACAAACTTTGACACATTGAATCCAAAATCGATAGGGTTCAACTTGGGAAAGTATGGTGGTATGTATTGTAGAAGGATACCTAGAAATGATATTGGGGATCATCAGTAAGTTCAATTAATTGCACTGAGGAGACAAATGGGAGGAATTGAAGTAAAAAAAGTGTACCTTTTTCCTACAGATCAGCAATGGGTTGGCCACGATTGATAAACACGTTTCCAGGATGTGAGAAGCAGCAAGCGACTGAGTTGAGTTTAGTGATGAAAACAAAGTAATCAACAGGGACAGGGATTTGAAGGATATGACTGGGAGCTCGCACCAGAGCCAACAGCACCCCCAAAATCTTTCTCTCTGCTGCGTTGTGACTGCTGCGGCGAAATCTGGGTCTGATTCTGTTTTATTTTTTCTCGATCGGGCCAAGCTTTTTAGCAAAAGTAATAAATATCTCAAAATACAAAGTGAACTTCATGTGACAGCCTCCAAAATAACAAAAAATCGTAGGTATTTACATGCACCTATGATGGTATGTGATCACTTGGCCAAGATTTGGGACCGGTACCAGCCCCGAAAGCCCCGTTGGACCTCCTAGTACGGCTTTGATGTTACCAACTGCAAGCACTTGAAACGCAGCTGTGAAAGGAACCCTCATATTCCCAACTTTTGAATTCTGTGTTGACTAAATCCTCCACCCAATTCCATTTTGAGAACCTGGTCAAAAGAGTCGACAAAAAGCCACGTTGACGAAGAAAGTTCTGCTTTAAAGGTGTGCAGGTGACCAGGAGCAAGAGCCTGCAAACACTTTGCCAGAAGCAAGTTGCGAGGAAATCAAGTCTGGATGACTAGGTGTGTGATTACGAGCTTGGTACCTGAACCCACTGATGTTAGTCACTTTAAGAAGGCATCTCAGGAGGATGGACAAATTCAGCGTTACTTTTGCGGTCCGGACACTGCAAGACGGAAATTGTGTAGTGCAGTTTGAAGGTTGAGCAATTGGTGTCAGAGACTTCGATGGCAAGACATTGATTGCTCAAAGGACGCGGCATAGGTAAGAGACGCAATTGCAAGAAAAGTCAAGCACATCACAAATACAACGACCCAACAAACATCACAAAAGGTTACGGTACTCAAAGCTACATAGTTACACGTATATAGTTGTCGTATATACTTTTTTTTGGCGGGGAAAATAAAACGAATATACTTTTGGACTCGTTTTCCCCGCCAAAAAAAACTATGTAGCAAAAAGTATGTACGCGTACATACTTGCTTTGAGTACCGTAACCTTATATAGAAAAAAATGGTACAAGTTCAGAACGTCACGAATTTCCGGCCACTTCCACAGCACAAGCACAAGAGCTCAAACAAAGTCGAGACTCAAGGCAGCACACGACAAAACCCAATACAAAAAAATGTAAAGGAGGTGGAAAGAAAAAGCCTAAGGTCGTCGAGCTCGTTCTTTTCAAAAAAGAGAACGAGAAGGTTCTCGCTTAGATGAAATACGTAGACTTTCAATCATCAACACTTGTAAACACTGTGGCTCAGTTGAGCTAGTGAGACAAACAAACGGGTATCTACTGTAAATAGATCCTGAAGAGCTGTGATAGGAAAGAAGCAAACGATGAGAAGGAAGAGAGAAGCAGTCAGTGAGAATGATCTAGGTTGTGTAGTGTGAAGTGAGGTTGTGGAGGATGAAGTGAGGGTAGGGGGGAGGATGCTACTCACTTTGGTCTTGGAGAGAAGCGGAAGGATGGCAGAGAGGTCGGTTTATATACGATTCGGTTGTCTACAGCTCAATGGCCAGCTTGTGGGTCCAAGATCTGCTGCGCCGAAGTAACTCACGCCCGTATTCTCAAACCAACCCGTCGGCCAACCTTGACCGGTCCTCAACTGTTTTCTTTTACCACTGGCACCACTTTCACAAATTTCCTTAAACTTCAATTCGTACAATCACTCCTTCAACTTTATAAATGACCCACCAAAGAATCTTTAAATTTCCAAATACGATCCCATCATGGTATATAGGACATATGGCAAAAGCCATCAAAGAAATCCAATCGAAACTTAATCAAATTGATTTAATTATAGAAACGAGAGATGCAAGATTACCATTATCTAGTATTAATCCGAAATTTGAAAAATTAATTCAAACACATTCTAACAATCGAGACCAAGAACGCGAACAAGAATACGATCAAGGAAATGATCAAAGAAGAACGATCAAGAAAAGTTTACCTAGTAGATTGATTGTTTATAATAAAAAAGATTTAGCTGATCCAAGATTAGAAAAGGTAAGAGTAAATCATTTTCTTTTCCTCTTGTTTTGAAACACTTTATTTGTAAGCTGATTATGATTTTCTTTGTATTCTTTGATTTTTGGGTGCTTTGATGGGTGGGGGGTTTATAAATTGGATAGAATAGCCTTTAAAAGAAGCATTTGCGAAATCAGGTCAAAGAGTTTTATTCACCAATACAAGACTCGATCAAGACATAAAATCAGTTCTATATCAATCAATAGGTCAATTCACAATACTCAAAAACCTTCAAACCCCCTCCCCCACACAAAAAAAATTGAACTTTTGAAACCCGATGATTTTTTTTGTATATTTTTGAATACAGAAATCGTTAAGTCTAGATACCATTCAACTGGTCCTTTAACTTCATCTGATATCAATGATCAATCTAAAAATCATCATCATAGAAACCAATCAGATAGTCTTTCAAAAGGCTTCAAAATCATGGTCTGTGGAATGCCAAATGTAGGAAAATCAAGTCTTTTAAACGCTTTGAGACGTGTAGGATGTCAAAAAGGTAAATCCACCCCCAAAAAAACATTTCTCTTAACTTACAAAAAACAAAAAGCTAATTCAAACCTTTTCTTTTTTTTGGATAGGTAAAACAGCTTCAGAAGCACCTATGCCAGGTCATACAAGATCAATAGGTGGTATGGTCAAGATACTTGAAGCTTGTAAGATGTCATATGGAAAATCAGTTTATATGATCGATACACCTGGTATCATGCCAATTTATTTAGGTCAAGGTGATGAAGCTTCTGCTATAGCTTTTAAAATCGCAATCACAGGTAAGCACCAAACTAAAACTGAAACTGAAACTATTTGATTTCGTTTTGTTTATACTACGAAAAATGATGGGTTTAAAACGTTGATGGTGTTTGTTTTGGTTTTTCGATAGCTGGAATTAAAGATTCTTTATTCGATTCATTTGACCTTTCATCATACTTACTACACATCCTAATCCAACGTTATTCAATCCTACCCCACACGCCCAACGAGATCTCTCAAACCTTATCATTAAACTCATCACCAGATCTAACTTTAGTTTCATCCAATCCAAACCTAGAATTACCGATTGAAGACTTCTTGAAATCGATTTCGATTCGAATCAAAGCATTAGAGAAAGGTGCAATACCTAATCTAGAGATCGCTTCACAATACCTTTTGAAGAGTTTTAGGGATGGGAAGTTTGGGAGATGGACTTTAGATGAGTTGGGTCAAGATGAAGTTGATATGGATTTAGGTTTAACTGATTCAAAGGAAATTCAAACTAATTCGAATTCGACTTCAATCGATTTCCATTCACGGGTCTTTCATCGAGTTGATCAGTTTTTGAGGTCTGATGATCATGAGAAATTTCAAAGTCAAACGGCTATTAAGATGAACGAAAGAAGAAAGAATAAACAAATTCAAAGGTCTCGATCGTTGAGTAATTTACAAAAACGTAGATCGAAAGGATAATCATTTTGAACCAATTGAAATTCATCATGAAAGAAGTGATTCTAAATTGGAGTATGTATGCTTGGAACAAGAAGAAGAAAATGCTTGTGGATGTTGAACGTTTTGAGGATTTGTGATCAATTGAAAAAGCTTGGCTTGAATATATTTTGAACTTTGAGGAATTTGTAAATACTTTTGATATCTATTCAGTTGATTGATTTATTTACTTATACTGTGTACAGCGAATAAGACATCTGATCGAATATCCAATCATATTTTTTGTTTTGTTATCTACAAGCCAATTCTTGAACTCATCTTACAATGTCATCTTTTTGTTTAAAGAATGTTTCTTTTTACGATGGTCTTAGCCAAAGTGTAGCGTTCGTTAAGAACTTCTGATTTGATTTACGTTTGTAAACCTCGAATTTCAAGATTTTGGAGAATTGTTAAGCACAATCGAGACCCAAGGTAAGAATCATCAATAATAAGATCGATTAACGAAAAGAACTTGATCAAAATTGATTTGAAATCTAATCTCTGAATTCCAAAAACACAAATCTCCCTCTCTCTCAAAAGGAAATCAAACACTTTCTCAAAATCGATTTTGAAACGCGTAAGAATGAAAAAATCAAATCAAATTAAATGATTCAAAACCAAGATTTCTCTTGATGAAAAAACTTTAGTTGATCCAAAAAAAGAATCATTAAAAATCAAGCAAGATATAGAAGAGGAAAAAGGGAAAAAGGAATAAGAACAGAAATCAAAGTCTTGAGGCGAAGGAAATCGGCTACAAATTTCAAAAAAAAGAGGTTATATGGTTAAAAGTGAAGTAGAAGTAAAAGTAAAAGTAGTAGAAGAGAAAAAAAAACACGCGTTGGATGTTTTTTTTCTTCGGCTTCAGAATAAACAATCACATAAAGCTTCTTCTGCACAACAACTAATGAAATCGAAAGGGGAAAAAATAGACTATATTAGCTTGTGAAACAGAAACGGTTTTGAGGGAAACGAAAGGAAAAGATATAGATAGAGAAGGAAAAGGAAGCTGACCAAAGACAAGCACCGGCTAAACAAGCCAAACAACCAGTACCACCACCCCCACCTTTCTTTTGCTGAGGTTGAACATAAACCTAAGAAAGGAGAAATCCTAAAGGTAAGTGAAACCGAAAAAGAGAAAAGAGGCGGTCAAGAGTGACGAACAGGTTGTTGTTGTGGTTGGTATCCGTAAGCAGGTTGTTGTTGGTAACCTTGAGGAGCACCACCTGGTGGAGGATAATAGCCTCCTTGTTGTTGTTGTGGATAACCTCTGTGTTTTGGTAGAACCAAGGAAATGGATGGTCAACTTAGATGAGTTCGATTTGATGAGATGTGTGTAGAGATGAATGACTAACTGAGGAGGAGCGTATTGAGGTTGTTGAGGTCCTTTGCTGTTGGGTTGGGTGGGTTTAGTAAGTTATTGGATTTGATTTGAGTTGGAGTTGGAGTTGGATGACTTAGGAAAAGACTGACTTGTAGTAATCGTTGGCTGACATTGTTGGAGGTTATGAGTTTGGTTTGGTTTTGGTTTTGACTGTTAGAGGTGGATGAAGGAAATGATGATGATGATGAAGATGAGCTTAGAAATGAAGAATGATGAAATCGAATGGAATGACTTACGATTTAGTTTGGTTTTTCAGATAAAGTGGATTGGATTGGATTGGATTGGATTACTAAGAAAAGAAGCAGAGAAAAAGGGGAGAGAAGTTCTAGAACTTTAAAACTCGAATTGGATTTAATCCTCACAGTCGCACTAAACAACGGTTACAGCACAGCACAGCGTGGTACTAGTACTAGTAAGGGTTGGGCGTGGAAGTGGAAGTGTGAAATGGTAAAATATACACAGAATCTCAGTTTAAACCGATTTAAAATCACAACACAGCCTACCAACCCATCCCATCCCATCCCATCATCCATACTCTCACAGCCAACTTGCTTTTATCAATTCAAACTGATCAACTGATCAACCCAATCAAAACTTCAAAACTGATCTAGTTTGAACACCAATCATCATTTGGTTCATCATTCTAGGTAGGCTGCTCTACATACATAACATAGATGGTCACTGTTACGTACTGCTTACGTGTAGATAGGTTAAATCCCACTCAACTAAACTACATTATCAAAAACTACATTTTAATCGAATCCGATCCAAGAACTTAAACCTCTTCATTAACACCTTTCACATGCATATGATCCCATATGTAGATCTTAATAACCTAAATAAAGAACTTGATACAACATGATTTGTAATCATTCCAAAGTTGCCAAACCTGCTTTTGAGTCTATGAATTTACTAAAAATGAAAAATCAATCAAGAGTCAAGACCTACAAAGCCAATAGCTTCTTCTTTACCAAACATCAATCTCTTACACGAATTGCAAAGAAAAGCTCATCATACAACAAATCATGTACTACACTAAACTGAATTCAACCAAAACTCCAATCAATCTCAAAACAAAAAAGATATTACCATATGTTGACCAAAACCATACATTCTAGGTTTAAAGACATAAATACCTTCCTTTTCCAACTAGCCTCACGAGCTTTATTTCTTCAATCATTCCCTTGACTTATAGAATCCGATGGTTCAATTAAACCTTTGACTCCGACTGAAAAGGCTTGAGTACCTATTCCAACCTGATAGATTGCCATCGATTTATCTTCTATGGTTCTTCCTATCTTACTTGGATCTCTTCCCATTTTAGATAATAAGATGGCTCCCTTTGATTCGGGACAAAAGCCGTCAATCTTTTCTTCTGGTTTGAGTGGGGTTGAACATGCTTGCGTACGTGATCGGCTTGAAGTGAGATTCGTTGGTCTACATACGTAAGTTGGCTCGGTTTATGTATTTGGTTGGAAAAGGTCGACGGTCTAGATCAGTTTCGGTTAAAAGGGTTTCTTCTGGGCTTTCAAGATTCGCTCGACTAGGGTCTTTGGTACACCCGTCTCCAATCAATTCGTTGTACAATCTGCACGTCTCTGTCTTTTGTTTCTTTTCTCGAATCGTTTTCATATCTTGTGGTGTCGTTGCATGAGCATCATCTTTGGTTTTCAGAGTGCTGCTAGTGATGATGGTTCTCGTTCGTGTATCGGTACTGAGTCTTAATCGATTACTTTCCATCGGATAAAAGTGCAGATGATTCACACGATGATGGAAGTTTTGTTTTCTACTTCTGATAAGCTTTTTAGTTCAGTATCTTGAAGGTCTTTTGAACCAGCTTGGACTTCTTCATCTTATCCATCTGATCCGTCTTCGTATTGTACTAGTTTACGTGGGTTGGTTCGGGTTTCTGATCCTAGAGAAATTGTTTTTACTGATCTCCTTCTTTCCATTTGTAATTTCGTACGTATTGGGAAGTTTGTAAGGGTTTTTTTGGAGAGACTAAGATTGATTTGATGAAGATAAAAAGGAAAAAAAGATAGAGAGTTTAGTAAGGTTTGATTGAAATTGATATGGTATAAGGAAGTATCACAAAGAAGTGAAAAAAGGCCGAGCTATGTATTCCAATAAAGACCATTTGATGGATCTAATACCCAAAGAGATTCTTGGGTTAGATTCGATTCTTGTTGAGTTTTGGATTTGGAAGATGTCATTTTGATTGATCGATATCTTGATTGATGATCAGCTTGAGATATAGTTGAGGTTCAGGTTTCCTGGCTGGACCTGAAATCAGAAAGACTGGAGGAAAACAAGGTGTAGTTTGGGTACCCGAGTACCGATGCGGATCAGTGGTGCTCGGGTACTCTACTCTTGAGTCTTGACATTCCAAGTTTATGAAACAAGACATCGATCAAAAAGAAGATCAGAATTTTTCATCGTTTATCAACCCAAACCCCCAAAAAACACACCTCGACTAGCCCTAGAATGCCATCGAAACGCCCGCCGGGCATCGATGAGGATAATCCATCGCCTCACCCGAAAAATCCGAGGCCAAACCAAGGACCAATGGACCCAAACGCTATGGAGGATGTGCTCACGTCCTTAGCTAACAACAGCTCGAGCTCAACCGATGCGCTCTTACGTACAGTGATCCAAATGCTGTCAATGTTTATGGAGACCATTAAAAATTTGAATGATAAGATCGACAAACTAGAAGCCGAAAGAAACAAGGAACCAACAACGAGCCCACGTACGATCATTCAACCGCAACTGCCCCCTTCTTCTGGCCACCAAACAACCAGACCAAACGCTTGGATTAATCCTTACCCGAAACGAACACAACCCACTGGCCCAAAGCCTCCTCCTAAGAACGTAGAAATCAACAACTTTAGAGCGGCCACTCTGATCATACACAAAGCCCCCGGATTAGAACCCTTCAAAGGCATGAGGAGCCCGGAAATTGTACGAAGCATTAACTCAACCCTAGCCGCATTAGACGCGAAGGTGAACGATGTCCCTGTCAAAATTAGAGGCGCTCTAGTACTCAACTCAGGTGACATTTTAATGAATATGGATAACCGCCTCATGAAGAACTGGCTCTTGGAGAACAAGCACATCTGGACCAAAATGGCTCACAAAGACTTTGAAACGACACAGGCTAGATACCCGATTTTATTTAACTTTGTTCCCGCCGATATTGATATCAACAGCGAAGACTTCCCTAAAAAACTCAGTTTAGAAAATGACATACCAGAAGAAAGTATTCACTCAGTAAGATGGATCAAGAACCCGGCAGACACTAAAAAGAAGTGTGGCACAATCGTTCTCAATTTATTAGATAAAGAACTAGCACGAAAAATAGAAAAAGGAGGACTTTATGTAGATTGTTATAGAATTAAAAGCAAACACTATGAACAAGGCCCAACTATGTGTTTTAACTGTCTCGACCTCTATCATACACACACCTCTTGCACAAATCAGCCAAGCTGCGCCAAATGTGGTGACCCACATAGCTCACTTGAATGCGCTAACAATGACTCTGAACAGGTCTGTGCCAGGTGCTATAACTTCGACAGCCTCAAAACTAACAGCAAGATTGACCGTTTCACCGACAAATACAACCACTCACCAAAGAGCCTCAACTGCCCGTTACGCAACACCCGTTTCAAAATCACCCCCTCACCTATAACCAATGAATCATAGATACGATCAGCAGCAATCCAAAAGACCACCATCCCCTTACAACTCAGACATGGAAAACGACCCCTCGGACCAGATGGATTCAAACTCAGATATTCCCTTATCCCTAAATAAAATTTCAATTCTACATTTCAATTGCCATAACTCAATGCAACATACTCATGAAGCTCTCACGTACACCCAATACTCGATCCTCGCGCTTCAGGAGCCTTGGTTCAATAGTCATTCTTTATCTTTCCCTTACCATGAAGCCTGGCACTGCATCTCGGCCTACGACTATCACCCCACGGCCTGGTCGGACAGGCCACGGGTGTGTATTTATATCTCAAAACTTATACCAACCTCGCAATTCACTATCCTACCTAGTCGATCGGATATTATCCTGGGTATCAACATCAGAGGAGAATCGTCCAGACTAACCAAGCTACGGGTAGTTTCCTGGTACAATCCACCTGGCTCTCACAGAGGTCTCCTCTTTCTCAATAACTGGCTGAGTAAGAATCACAATCGACAAATACCCACAGCCATTACGACCGACTCAAATCTACATCACCAATTATGGAACCCACCTAACTACACCTCAACAGATACTCAAGCCAAGAAACTGATTCACTTACTCAGCTCTAAAGGCCTTAAACTCATCTCACCAAAGGGAGTCCCAACCCGTTTTTCCGCGGGAACTCAACCCACGGCCATTGACCTAATTTGGGCTAGCTGGAACCTCGCAGGAAAGGTGCTCAGTTGTAAAGTACTAACCACCGCTTTAGCCTCAGACCACTTCCCAATAGAGACTTTCCTTGACCTGGCATTCATACCTCCAGTAGAATCTCACATTTCCCTGAAAATAACTGACATTGACATCGCACTTTTTCATAACAGTTTAACAACTCAACTTAACCCCCTTTCACCTAATTACAGCACTCGAGAAGACATTGACACAGCCATCGCATCACTTTCAACAACCATCTTAGAATCAGCTCATAACCAGGGTAGGAAAGTCAAAACCGATATCAATAAATACAAAAGCTGGTGGGACAAAGAAGTTCTGAACCCGATTCTCAAGAATCGAAACCGAGCCAGAAGATGGTGGCTTCAATCGCACTTACCAGAAGCCAAACAAAGCTATGAAGAATGGCAGAAGTATTTCAAAGAACAAGTCGTGAAGGTCAAAACATGCCACTAGAAAACATTCCTAGCAAACTGTTTGGGTAATGATTCATTCAAGGCGTTCAGATATGTCAAACCGAAATCGACAGGCGAAATCGCCCCACTCAAGAAGCCAGATGGATCAACTGCCACAGAACGAGACGAACAGGCCAAACTGCTTTACTATGGTACCTCGGTTGCTCACATCGAGGCTGACCTGTCGGATATCCCGCGTGAACACGAGAATGAAATAGAACCGAATGAACTCATCTTTCCACCACTGACACCGGACGAACTCAATAGAATTGTCGAACAGCTCCCAAATCGCAAAGCCAACGGGGGAGATCAACTATCAAACAAAATTCTTAAGCTAGCACTACCAGCAATAGGCGCAGAATTATGCAAAATCTTCAACGCGTGCTTTAAGCTAGGATATTTCCCCAATTCTTGGAGATCGGCGATCACGATCATCATCAGGAAAAACGGCAAGGACTCTTACTCTGAACCCAACTCGTACAGACCGATTGCGCTCCTAAGCTGCTTGGGCAAGACTCTATAAAAGGTGATCACTAGTAGAATCACTTACTGGGCTGAATCAAGAAACAAAATAGCATATGGTCATATGGGAGGAAGAAGGCAAAGATCCACTGACGAAGCACTACTTATCCTTACCTCTTGGATAAAAGAGAAGTGGCGTAAGGATGAAATCGTGACGGCCCTATTTTTAGATGTCAAGTCGGCTTACCCGTCAGTACACAGAGAACGACTCATTCATACTCTTCAGACCCATGATTGCCCGAAGTATCTCACACATTTAGTTCAAGGTTTTCTATCTGAAAGAACAACCAACCTCCGCCTTCAGGATTTTCTGTCTGAAGAATTTGATATTGATAACGGCCTCCCTCAAGGCTCCCCATTATCGGTAATACTCTACATCCTGTACAATTCCTCTCTCTTGAGCCCGGGAAGACTTGAACCAGCAGCTCGAAATATCTTGATAGGCTTTATCGACGATGTAGTACACCTAGTGTCTTCCAAATCCATCGAAGAGAACAACTCAAGGCTCCAACGCGAGGCCAAAAGATCCCTACGATGGGCCACCTCTCACGGAGCGATCTTCGACAAAAAGAAAGCCCAAGTCATACATTTCACTAATAAACGTATTCAAGACCCGCCAGATTTTCAGTTTGGTGAAGAGTCACTAAGACCAAATCAAGTAGTTAAATGGCTTGGAGTGTGGTTTGACACAAAGTTGCTATTCAATCATCATCTCAAGCATGTCAAGAAAGTCGGTGATTTCACGATTCACCAACTGCAACGCCTGAATAAATGCTACTCGGGTCTCTCACCAAGAGAAACCAGAAAGCTTATCATGGCTATTCTACTCCCTAGAATACTCTACGGTAGCGTAGTATGGCTGACAGGTAAAACTTCTATTAAGGCCTCTAAAATACTGACACAATTACAAAATGCTGCTCTCAGGATAATCTTAGGAGCTTTCAAGGGCACATTGAATATTATGATCAATCATGATGCCTACTTTACTCCTTTCAGCGTCATAGCGACAAAACGCCACCACAACTTTCTACTCAAAAGACTGACAGCGCCAGATGATCATCCGACACGAGCGATCATCAGTCACGAACTGAAAATGAAAGTATCAAAACACAAAGGTCCGGTTCAAGACATCCTAAATTTTGATAGCTTTCAGGTATTGGCAAAAGAAAAGGTGGAAACGATTTTTGCTCATTCATTAGTACCATGGACAACAAATTTAGGTCAGGTATTCAACCTAGATAAATCAAAGGATGAAGCCAAGGAATTAGTGCCTCAACAAGTCGTAGAGGAAGAAAATCGTAACTCACTGATAATCTTCACGGATGGATCGGTAAGTAAGGAAGGTGGAGGAGCCGCAGCGGTCACGAGATCAACACATAGGGCGCTTTCCATTAGATTCAAGGATAACTTCTCGAACCACGAGGCCGAACTGTTAGGCATCGTGCAAGCAACAGAATTAGCTAACGAACTCCTTAGAAGACAGGCTCCACCTGCGTCTGACCTTGTCATATTCAGTGATAACCAAGGAGTTTTACGCCTGGTTCACAATGCTCCAAGACAGTGCTCAGGACAACACTTAGTGATCAAAATACGTACTAACTTGAGACAGTTACCTGCTAATGTTAAATTTCGTTTCTATTGGACCCCAGGGCATGCGGACATCGAACTGAACGAAAAAGCCGACAAGGTAGCAAAGAAGGCAGCGGAGAACCATGCGAACGCTATCCCGATCCCGACGAGCCTAGGCAGCATCAAGAAAAGAACCAATGATCAATTTAACATCAAGAACGTGACCTTAACAACGGGGAGAAATTATTTTAGAACCAAGGCCAAAGACATCTCAAATAGCTTACTAAGTATGGAAAAAGGTAGTGCTGCAGCAGTCTTTCAACTGCGGGCAAAACATAGCCCCTTAAACGATCATTTGTTCAAGCGAAAGATTTCAGAATCTCCTCTATGCCCACATTGTAAACGGAAAGAAACGACTGAACACTTTCTCTTGTATTGTGACAGGTATAAAAGAGCACAAAAAATTCTCAGGTCTCGATTAAAAAAGGAGGGGGTCAAAGTTAACTGGAATAGTGCCAGTAAACTACTTGATTCTCCAAAGGCTTTTCCGTTTTTAGCTGATTTCATTCTCAATTCAAATCGTTTCACTTTTCTTCGCTCATACACACAGGAGAAACAACCCAAAAGAACGGCCACGAGGCAAACAATCACTTTGATGTAGGAAATTGGATCACCTCT
This sequence comes from Melampsora larici-populina 98AG31, assembly GCF_000204055.1. Taxonomy (NCBI): domain Eukaryota; kingdom Fungi; phylum Basidiomycota; class Pucciniomycetes; order Pucciniales; family Melampsoraceae; genus Melampsora; species Melampsora laricis-populina. Next base: position 1,053,657 of record NW_006768775.1, read on the forward strand.
GAATCTCCCAAAAAAAAAAAAAGAAACGTTTTCGCAAGATTTATGTTCAATCCCTTAATGGGTTCGGGGTCCTCCAAGTATCGTCTTGGATCCATAGGACTCCAAGACATATCTCGATCATCTGTCAATAGACAAATTCTCACTACCTATACGTAACGAAATTTGTTCAATCCCTCAATGGGTTCAAAAGCCTCCAAGTACCGCCCTGGATCCATAGGCTTTCAAGACACTTTTCTCCCAGTCTTAGTGGACTCTAAAACACCAGTCTTACGTATCTGATTATGCTCAATCCTCTTAAGGTTCACCAATCTCCAAGCAACGTCTTGGGCTCATAGGTTGGTGAGGCATCAATCGAGGGTTTTTTCTACTAGCTCATAGCACCAACTTGGACAGCTTCTCAATTATGGGAATGCGCAAGAAGCTCTTGAGACTAATGACTCAAAAGAGGCTCATCGCTTTCCTTCGGGTGGGCTAAATGCCTAAAGATGGGTTTTTAAAAAAAAAAAAAACGTAAAAAAAAAGGGTTTAATAGCTTCAAGCTTGGATTCATACAGAGGTCTTCTTAAAAGCCTAAAAAGTCAGTGATATGTTTGTTTTTTGATTAGATGGTCGTGTCTTTAAGGTGTACTAGTCCTATATTCTTGTATTGTTCAGATAGTGTTATATGCAATTATGCCAAAAAGCACTTTAAAAAAAAAAAAAAAAAAAAAAGTTTATGAAAAAACGATGGCTATCTTAATAATTGCGTAAAGATAAATAGATACCTCTAATTCTTGTACATACTCGACTAGATGACCTCTTTTGCTGGTGAGTTAAGATAGTGTGATTTGCTATAAAGCAATTTCACACTTAAAAAAAGTCCTCACAGCACATCTGAGATGAAAAAAAAACCACAGGCTTGACAGATGAGTAGGTGTGAGTGAACAGGTTATATGACCACTAAATTCATACAGTCAGTCAAGATAATAGCACCTAGACCAACAGTTACTTCGGCTCTGGGATTTACCAAATGCTCTTCATGCAATAGCTTTGAGGAATTGTTTTATAAGCTTACAATTAATTGATGTGATCCAATTCCATTGTTGATTTATGTGCATCATTGCATTCAACTCAGTCTGTCTCTAAGATTTGGTAGCTTTATTTGTAGATTGAGATTTGAAATGGGTTTGGTACCATTAGATTCCTTTGATATGATTAGGCAATCTGATTGAAGTTCATTAGAGAATCAAATTCAATAGGATTGAGAAATCAGTCTTACAAATTCAATCTTCTCTGAGTCTTAACATGTTAGATTTTTGGTGATGAAGTTTACATTTCAATTCAATTGTTTGACTCTGAGTAAAAGTTCATTTGGGTAAATTATCAGTTTTTACAACTTTTTGAAGATGCAGATTTTACCAAATGTGAGGTGATTAAGTTTTGGTTTTAAGAGACATATACACAAGACTAGGATGAAGATTGGTTTCATTGAGATCAAGACACGGATCTTGGTAATCAAAGACTCTGATACTTTGAAAAAGAAAATGGGATTTGTTGAACTCATTGAATGGAGATATGAAAGGAGAGAAAAAGAAGACTATGTTGACTTCTAGATTAGAGATGAAGACGTGAACAATGAGACTCAGAACAAGTCTATTCCAATAGGGAGATTTTTCATTGACCCATCCGGCTTTCAGTCCAACTTTCTATTTATTTCTGTTTTGAACCCATTCATTCCATATGTCAGTGTTGGAATGCCTCCTATGTATAAGAACTTCAATCAGTCAGGTCGCATATTCAAAATATGTATGGTCAAAAACTGGTTCAAAAACTAAACCACACGCACTCTATCTCCTCAATAGCTTTGGAAGCTTCAGAGGCTTGTGATGGATCATGGGTGGACTGATGACTTTTTACTGGTACTTTTGTCTTGATAATATCTGAAATCTTTTGAAATTTGTTGGCTCCTGTTTCTTCGGAAGATTCAGATTCCACTTCTTCTACCAGAGATTTAGAAGTCCTATGATCAACTTCTTTGACTTGAGATTGACGACCTTTACTGATGTTTTCTATCGTGGTTTTTCCCTTTTCATTTTTGAGCCATGGGCGCTGAGTAGTTAAAGGAACTATGACAAGAAGGAAAGTACCAAAATACAATACTTTCAAAAGATTGAAGAGTCTCATGATGGGTAAAATACAGCAATTGTTTTTCAAATCACTCTTTGATCTGGAAGCTGGGATTTGAGACAATCTTTTCAGTTGATCAGACCTCAGTTCTTATATCTCCAAATTCCTCGAGCTGGAGAGTCCTTTGAAGCTTGTCTGTCTGCAACTCTGCAACCAGATAATGTCGAGTTTCACACCTCAAAACTTGGCTTTTTTTGAAATCAAATGTATTTATAGTGCCATACCTCGCTTGTGGCGTGTAAAAAATCTCGGTTGATATCCGCTCGATCAACTGTCTACCGGAACAAGCCGGTGAAGCTTTTAAACATGTATGGCAAAACAATTGGATGCAAGTACCGGAATCCCCACACCAGGCTTCTGGAAATGGTGAATTGCAAGGATGTGGATGTTGGTAGCCACATATAGGTGTGTTTCCGTGGATGATAGGGATGTTGATAGCCACACATAGGGGTGTTTTGGTGTTATCTTCAACAATGAAATCAGCTTTGATCAATAAACCTCCACAAGACTAAACAGCCAATGGGTCTTCTGCCCTTGTATCACTTGAAATGGGAAAGGGTGTAGTCATATCCTTTTATCATCTTACAATTCATCAACAATAATCTGATGTTGACTCATCAAAATGAAACAATGAGATTTCTTCAACACAGTTAGAGATCTGATTGAAGATCATCAGAAAGTAAGATTCAACATGATTGTGAGATGAGCCTATAAATTTCCTTTCATCATTATACGGGCAAATTTCCAGAGTCTGTTTGAGTTAAATACCTTTGTAGTAATGATCAGTTTCCTGGGTTTTAATATCTCTACTGAAAACAAAGAGTCACAGAAGATTTATTTGAGCCCAGATGAGGTGAAAATATCAGTGAAAGCTAACAATATTCATTTAACTTGAAATATTGAGTTTGATAAAGGGAGCCAGAAATGACATGTTTTAGGATGGGAATTGCTTTTGTTAAAACAGTTATATGGATCTTAGTCCTCAAAGGCTCTAGTACTTTGGAAAAAAAGGAAATATGTTGAGCTGATTGGATGGATATATTGTAAATCATAACACTAAAAGCACAACCCAGTTTCTTGGCGAAACTGGATTAAACCCTTAAGGCCTTAAGATGCCGTTTATCTAAGCACTTATGTGGCACTTCTACGCTTTCATACCCCAACTTAGGTGTCCTACTGCCTCTTACCCCTGACCCAATCCTCATATCTTTGAGCCACGCGGCATCCATCTACAACAGTCTTCCTTGCCAATTACTCCTCCTCTCTATTTGTTTCAGGACTAGCCCACGTTTCCACCTTCCATTGGTTCGTGCCACGCTGCCACGACATGCGAACTCGTTCCGAACACACACCGCGTTCTTGCCTGGCTTAACATCCTTACCCGAGATTTCCCTTTCACGTTCCAGATTTCAGGTTATGAGGGCCAACTGCCACAAATTATTACTCGAATCGACCATTTTCAATCTTACGAACAGTCAGCATGCTTATAGTCATACTTTCCGTCCACCACGCGCAGCCTACCCAAACATCCGAGTTCACGTCAAGACTGCAGTTCCAACGTACGACTTTAGCCCACGATATGTTTTCACAGCGACAGTCTTATCTGTCAACATATGATCCTCAAACATTGGATCATGGCGATTGGGGGCATATAGTTTTAATCACCTTTCAAAGCATAAAACCCAAGCCCGCCGAGGTTAACCGTTCGTCCCTGTGACTTCTATAGGATCATGCCACCAAAACTATTGACATCACACTCCCCTGTGCCTTACTTTCCTAGGGTCCCACAAATTCCAGTTGAGGTGATTGAACGCATCATTCAAGAATTCATATCCTCGAGACCTGTCATTGGCCCCGACCGCACTAATTGCACTGACGTACTATCATTGCATCATTCATGCATGAAAAAAGAAAAAAGGAGACCAGGTTTTTTTGCCGAGACTGAGCTGGCTCAGAGTATGTTTTCACAGCGACAGTCTTATCTGTCAACATATGATCCTCAAACATTGGATCATGGCGATTGGGGGCATATAGTTTAATCACCTTTCAAAGCATAAAACCCAAGCCCGCCGAGGTTAACCGTTCGTCCCTGTGACTTCTATAGGATCATGCCACCAAAACTATTGACATCACACTCCCCTGTGCCTTACTTTCCTAGGGTCCCACAAATTCCAGTTGAGGTGATTGAACGCATCATTCAAGAATTCATATCCTCGAGACCTGTCATTGGCCCCGACCGCACTAATTGCACTGACGTACTATCATTGCATCATTCATGCATCACTCGATTGCTCGACTTACGCTTGGTTGCTAGATCATGGGACATTGCCATTCTTCCCGTTGTTTTTGACAGACTCCGCTTGACTCGTAATGAGATGACTCACAGCCTTACACGTACTTGGAACGAGTTTTACATCACTCCTGGCCTGCCTCGATTACGACACCTCTATTTGGACGGATTGTACCATTCACAACCTCCCTCGCAATCTCCCACCAACGAGACGACAACAAACCTGCCTCCATCACATGTATTTTCTATCTCGCCAGAGAATGCGGCCTCAATCATATCGCTGTGCCGCAGAACCTTGATCCAATTGAAATTACGCTTCACAGGACACGTTGGGTTTGTTCCGGTGTTGCGGAGCGCTCTCCAGCTTGCAACTGGTCTCCGCGCGCTGCAGATTGAAAGTTCGGCTTGCCGAGGTACTATGCACGATTTGCAAACGATCAAGCTCGCGCTTGAAACTACGTCCTTGCTCAAATCCTTATCCCTCAAACTTTCACCATTACCGTCAATGAATTTGAACCACGATTCTCTGCCCCATTTACGACATTTTTGGCTAGACTGCGACCTTGGCAATATTGACGTTGGAATTGATATTTTCCGTTCAAGTGTTAGACGAATCAGTTGCCTCGAACTGTTTACCCATGGAGAGTGTGACGCTGCCGGGCTCATCACCTTAGAACTTAAGGCATCGCTCAAAGTTCTCTTCATAATTTCCATCCCTGACCGGGTCCCGGCGGCACTTCAAAGCACGACTTTTCCCAAACTTCGGGTATTGCGTAGTGAATATTGTCACCCAATCCATTGGGATCTTGCCTGGCTAGAATGGCCACTGTTACGAACGATCGAGGTTTTCGTCACGAGTTACTGGCACGGCAGTGTTTACTGGCGCAGTATCTTATCTTTAACAACGCTTCCGATTTACAAATGGCCTCAAAAGCTTAAGCACATCATTTGTGTAATACCCGAAAACACGACCATGTACGATCTTGATTTGGTGGCAATGTTTGAAAAAGTGAAAGTCCAATGCCATTTCATAGTTCAGCCTACAGAGACAGATTTACAGGTGTGTCATGTTTATGATTAAGAGCTTTTCGGCACAGAGTCTAACATTATTTCTGTGTTAGAATCTAGCGGACTTGTTGCAAGATTGAAGACGAGTCGCACTGCACGCGGCTTATTGTAGGTGCAAACGCAAAGGTAAGGGACCTCTGTTATTAACAATCCTTCTGATCAAAGCTTGGCTTAATAGCCTCGCCATCAATCCCAACCGCATTGCTTCTCTGATGCCATTACTCAATCACTGTTTCGAACAAATGCAGCTCGCCAGGTTATCCTTAATATCCGAAAGTCAAGACAGGTGATCAGACCAAATCCACTTCAGACCCTTCCCGAGCCATGCCATTCGTCATTGTAATTGTTGCTACATGGCCCCACCCAACCACTATGTTGTATGTAATGCGGGCTTGATTTAGAGGCCGAGGTATTCAAGGCACTAATTTGAAACTCGCACAAAATGTGCCCCTTGATCAATGCTCCTCGATTGTATTCTGATATTGTATCCCTCACGGTACTTGACCCTTATAAAGTCCGAGGTGCCTCGTGCCGTTCGCATCATCGTTAGGTTGTCATTATTGATGTTGATATTGAAGTCATGCTTAGTGTCTCCGGCTCTGCAAAGGCTCAAAGTTAAGGCTACACGCATCTTTTACGCGTGCAATTTTTAAGCTATAGCCCAGCGACTTTTACCTGTGCAATCTTTAAGGTATGGCGGAGAAGCCTGACAGGCCAATGTCATAGAACACATTTTGACATATCAAATGGTCCTCTGAGTTCTTATTTTTGAAAAACATGGACGGGGCATGTTTGTTGGTCAATCCCAGAAAAAGAGTATGGTACCTTTAGCGGAGCCCCTTTTCGGGTCTCCTGAGGTGCGAACTTTCCGTGCCTCCTTTCTCTACGCTGTTGGCATACACCAAAGCTCAGCTTCTCACACTAAACGGGTTCCTGCGCAACAGGGACGCAAAAACCCAGATGAACCTTAAATTTTAGAGCGAAACTATTCATAAGTGGTACCGACTCAACGCTGTCTCAACAATGCATAGCACGCCACACCGTGCGCCTCATTCAGCAATCCGACTTCACCAGGGTCTATTGTGCCTATGCACAAATATTCAGCTTTCGGTTATTTAGCCAGACTTGCGGAAGCGTGTGTCGCTCACGCTATATGCATGCACCTTCCAACTTCGCCTCCGTGTCGGTCCATTTCCCAAATGGATCAACGCGGCATGCACACACGAGATGAGCGCTTGGAGATTCAAAATACGGACCCCCTAGCGAGACACGGGCCCGACCTACACTCCCATATCGCATGGTACGGTCAAATTTGCCAACCGATTCGGATATTAATTTCAATCTTGAAAGGCTTCGTTTTGTTTTCATTCAGTCCATTCCAATGCCGAACGTGCTAAAGCTATGATAAAAAATTCAACAAGTTTTCTTCCGGGTAAGTCATCCACCGTATAGCCTCAACCAAGGACATATCTCTTAACCT
>NW_006768775.1:1060760-1061779 GCF_000204055.1 Melampsora larici-populina 98AG31
GCATGTGATATCACAGTCAATGCTGCTTAGGCTCGAAGCACGGAAAGCTCAAACCTTACTTGACTCTTCATACATCACGAGTGACCTCATGGCTATGTCTCTGCCACCGACAAGCCGAACTATCAAAATAACAAGATCGACACGAGCTAAATTGCGTGGTGTAGTTACTCGACTCGAGCTCTTGCCATGATTTAATTGCCTAAAGCTGCGTCCACATTTCGCGTGGCTGACTTTTGGCGACATTTGAAAATCCAACAGATATAACATCATACCAATCATCAAAATCCAAAGCATACGAGCGGCACACGGTTGCCTCAGCTAAGCTTAATCATTTCACCAAATGCAACACCGGCTTGGCCTATAAATACCATCCCTCCTCAAAGCCAAAGCCCGAGACCAGGCCCCAATTACTGAGTATAACGGTCGTCACAGTGTGAGTCGTTCGATTGGAAGCCCTTAAGATTGACATCCTACCATCATATATCAATGTTTTAACCCAATCATTACATCCTGGTCGCGAACATTTGGTGTCCTCTATCTTTTCACATCAAACGGACGCTGGCGTACAATTCATCCTCCGATTGATTGTGTTTAAAACTTCGAAAGTCTATGATGTCGGCAGATTTAAACAAAACCACGGGCCATGGAGTTTATTTTTCCGGCAACTTCGAAATTGAAGAACAAGTTAGTCAAGGCCCGCATCACAGATTATACGCTGATGAAGCCGTGATCTGACATACTTGTTTTGCGTAGGTTTCAATTGATTTGAACCGCAAGGCTGAATACAGAACTTATGCGGTCTCTATAAATTGCGGGGGCGCTGACGGAGGTGAACCGACACGATACGAAATCAGGGCCCTCGGCTACGGCCCTTTGTCTTTAGCTCTGAAGGAACGATTCATTTACTTCTTGAGGGGTAACTTCTTCCCCAGCAATACTACAGACACGCTCAAAGAGATTTTTATTTCAAAGGGTCCGACTACACGACGATTGGGTCAGCAGACGAGTTTCAGGGGGAC